>NC_064639.1:92252655-92552655 GCF_023864345.2 Schistocerca serialis cubense | reverse complement strand
GGGACATCAAAACAAATATTTTTCCCTAATGTAATTTTTTTCTGTGAGGATTATTTTAACCGGTGGAGGCATTATTACGCTCTTAACTTGTTAGTGGCGTATTACGATCTTCAGTTGTTAGAGGGCGTATTACGCTCTTCAGTTGTAGGCAACTGGTGTCCACCAGTGTAACTTTGCATTGTCTCTGTTTGCTAATGGAGCGATGCACGTGGAGTGAGTACACTGATATGGTTGGTGCGTACTACGTAGCGCACCACAACGGACGAGCTGCACAGCGGGTTTAACAACAACAATATCCTAATCACCGTATCCCACATCGTACGACCTTTGCTACTGTGTGCCAACGTCCGCGTGAGACCGGGTCATTCAGCAGATTACCTGGACAGGGACGCCGTCACACTGTAAGAACGCTGCAATTTCAGGAAGCTGTCTTGCAGCAAGTGGAGCAGGATCCTTCAGTCAGCACTCTTGCAATTGCACGTTAACATGGGGACGAATCAGACGAATGTAAGAACAGTCCTTCGAGAGCAATTGTTACTTCCATTTCACTTACAGCGTGTCCACAACCTGGAACCAGTTGATTATCCACCCAGAGTACAGGTTTCGCAGTGGTACCTGGAACAGTGTGAAATGCATCGTACATTACCATCCTCTGCCGGCCAGAGTGGCCGAACGGTTCTAGGCGCTACAGTCTGGAACCGCGCGACTGCTACGGTCGCAGGTTCGAATCCTGCCTCGGGCATGGATGTGTGTGATGTCCTTTGGTAGGTTAGGTTTAAGTAGTTCTAAGTTCTAGGTGACTGATGACCACGGCTGTTAAGTACCATAGTGCTCAGAGCCATTTGAACCATCCTCTGTGTTGTTTACCGATGAAGCGGTTCTTCGTTAATGTGTGGGTCGATGTTGTTGGGGACTGTTTAATTGGGCCGTATCTGCTGCCTAGGCCATTAAATGGCAGACACTGTTACAATTTTCTCGCCAGAGCATTGCCAGAATTGCGGAAGACGTCCCGCTCCCTACAAGACAACGCATGTGCTTCCAACATGACGGGGCGCCGGCACATTTCAGTCGTCGTGTGCGTCGATTCCTGGACCGACGGTTCCCAGAAACGTGGATTGTCAGAGGTGGTCCTGTACCATGGCCTGCTCGATCCCTAGATATGTCCCTCCTGGACTTTTTTGTGTGGGGAGAGATGTGCAACCTTGATTACGCAATGCCTGTTGCATCAGAAGAGGATCTGGTTGCCCGGATAGTAGCAGCAGCAGGAACAACTCAGGATACTCCTGGGGTTTTTGCCCGTGTCAGACAGAACACGATCCGACGGTGTAACATTTGTTGATGTGTCAATGGAGGCATTTTTGAAAATCTACTGTAATTAAAATTGGGTTGTGTTAATGTGTTGTCTCTTGGTCATTAAAAAATGTAAAAGTGTTTGTTGGTTTAATTAATTTGCCGCCAGAGATATCTTCCTCTAACGGTTTAAATACTCCTCATACGAAAAAATGACATTAGGGAAAAATATTTGTTTTGATGTCCCCTACAACCTCCCAGAGTTTGTCGGTTTAAATACTTTTCACCCTGTATACGTTTGACGCCGCGGTAAATCATCGTAATTGGCGTGACGTAATATTGCGTCCGTCAACTTACCCATTTCGCAGAAACGGTCTAACATTAATTCAGCCACACGCTAAGTATTGAAGCCTGATATTAGTTCTCCCACAGCTCGCCGCCTGTTCTGCTTTACAGGTCTGCGCAGTGTACGACGTGCGTCATCTATATTGAGTTGTGACCGCCTAAACCTACGATGTATGAATGTGATTACACGTTGGTTTAACCACGTGGAGAACACACTCACAATAGGATTCCCCGAACAGCCGAAAAGTCGGGCGATTTCTGAGAAGATCGTGCCGAGCCTCCGGGCCATCACAATCTGCCCTCGGTCAAACTCAGATGCATCATACGTGTTCCCCATTCTACACACGGGCAACATGTTCACTAGTACTACATGCACCATGCCTGTGTCTCACGAGCAATCATTTTTCGACAAGCGATGCAGCACGGTATTATATCGATAGTAGGACGGAAGTTATAATTTTCTGGCTGATCAGTGTATAATGAGAACAAATACTATCTCACAACGATAAAATAAAATTGATGTTTTTAAGGACGCAGACAATCAATTAAGTAGGTAGAAACCTTAACAAATCATCAATATTTACTGATATTATAAAGTCCGTAACCCATAAATCATGAGAGTCTATCATTTCTGATTGAGTGGTCCTTTGCGCGACGACTTCTATTACCTATCTCAAATCATGGGGAGAGCCTTTCTCTTCGCCGGTCAAGCAAGAACAGGTTATAAAAACGACCAGAATGTTTGATGACTCGGTATCTACAATATTTCACATTGGAATACACAGAAACGATAAAGTGTGCACTCAGAATATTGCCGGAACACTCAGGCACGTTTGCGAATGTGTTTCTGTATAGAGTACCAGGAGCACAAAAGGCAGTGTTAACACGAACGAACGGAAAATATGTTTAACGCAGATACAATAATTGAAAGTGAGATTCCATGACAGGCATGTGTATTACAAGTCCCAAGAAAACGGGCCACCAGTGCAATGGTGAAATACAGATTCATAAGAGATTATACACCCCCCCCCCCCCCCTCCACCATGAACCATGGACTTTGCGTTGGTGGAGAGGCTTATGTGACTCAGCGATACATATAGCCGTCCGTAGGTGCAACCACAACGGAGAGGTACCTGTTGAGAGGCCAGACAAACGTGTGTATCCTGAAGAGGGGCAGCTGCCTTTTCAGAATTTTCAGGGGCAACAGTCTGGATGATTGACTGATCTGGCCTTGTAACACTAACCAAAACGGCCTTGCTGTGCTGACCCTGTGAACGGCTGAAAGCAAGGGGAAACTACAGCCGTAATTCTTCCCGAGGGCATGCAGCTTTACTGTATGGTTAAATGATGGCGTCCTCTTGGGTAAAATATTCCGGAGGTAAAATAGTCCCCCATTCAGATCTCCGGGCGGTGACTATTGAGGAGGACGTCGTTATCAGGAGAAATAAAACTGGCGTTCTGCGTATCGGAGCGTGGAATGTCAGATCACTTAATCGGACAGGTAGGTTAAAAAATTTAAAAAGGGAAATGGGTAGGTTAACGTTAGATATAGTGGGAATTAGTGAAGTTCGGTGGCAGGAGAAACAAAACTTCCGGTCAGGTGAATACGAAATTATGAATACAAAATCAAATAGGGGTAATGCAGGAGTGGGTTTAATTATTAATAAAAAAATAGGAGCGTGGCTAAGCTACTACTAACAGCATAGTGAACGCATTACTGTGGCCAAGATAGACACGACGCCCACGCCTACCACCGTAGTACAAGTTTATATGACAACTAGCCCCGCAGATGACGAAGAGATTGATGAAATGTATGATGAGATAAAACAAAATTAATCAGATAGTGAAGGGAGACGAAAATTTAATAGTAATGGGTGACTGGAATTCGATAATAGGAAAAGGAAGAGAAGGAAAAGTAGTAGGTGAATATGGATTGGGGCTAAGAAAAGACGAAGCCGCCTGGTAGAATTTTGCACAGAGCATAACTTAATCATAGCTAACACTTGGTTCAAGAATCATGAAAGCAGGTTCTGTACATGGAAGAGCCCTGGAGATACTAAAAGGTTTCAGGTAGATTATATAATGGTAAGACAGAGATTTAGGAACCAGATTTTAAATTGTAAGACAATTCCAGGGGCAGATGTGAACTCTGACCACAATCTATTGGTTTTGAACTGTAGATTAAAACTGAAGAAATTGCAAAAAGATGGGAATTTCAGGAGATGGGACCTGGATAAACTGAAAGAACCAGAGGTTGTACAGAGTTTCAGAGAGAGCATAAGGGAACAATTGACAGGAATGGGGGAAATAAATACAGTAGAAGAAGAATGGGTAGCTTTGACGAATGAAATAGTGAAAGCAGCAGAGGATGAAGTAGGTAAAAAGACGAGGGCTAGTAGATATCCTTGGGTAACAGAAGAGATTCTGAATTTAATTGATGAAAGGAGAATATACAAAAATGCAGCAAGGGAAGCAGGCAAAAAGGAATACAAACGTCTCAAAAATGAGATCACAGGAAGTGCAAAATTGCTAAGCAGGGATGGCTAGAGGACAAATGTAAGGATGTAGAGGGGTAAGATAGATACTTCTTACAGGAAAATTAAAGAGACTTTTGGAGAAAAGAGAACCACTTGCATGAATATCAAGAGCTCATATGGAAAACCAGTTCTAAGCAAAGAAGGGAAAGCAGAAAGATGGTATGGGTAAATAGAGGGTCCATACAAGGGTTATGTATGCGAGGACAATATTATCGAAATTGAAGAGGACCTAGATAAAGATGAAACAAGATATATGATGCTGCGTGAAGAGTTTGACAGAGCACTGAAAGACCTAAGTCGAAACAAGGCCCTGGGAGTAGACAACATTCCATTAGAACTGCTGAAAGCCTTGGGAGAGCCAGTCCTGACAAAACTCTACCATCTGGTGAGCAAGATGTACGAGACAGGCGAAATACCCTCAGACTTCAAGAAGAATATAATAATTCCCATCCCAGAGGAAGCGGGTGCTGACAGATGTGAAAATTACCGAATTATTAATTTAATAATTCGCGGCTGCAAAATACTAACCCGAATTCTTTACAGACGAATGAAAAAACTGGTAGAAGCCGACCTCGGGGAAGATCAGTTTGGATTCCGTAGAAATATTGGAACATGTGAGGCAATACTGACCCTACGACTTATCTTAGAAGATAGATTAATGAAAGGCAAACCTACGTATCTTGCATTTGTAAGCTTAGAGAAAGCTTTTGACAGTGTTGTCCGAAATACTCTCAAATTCTGAAAGTGGCAGGGGTGAAATGCAGCTAGCGAAAGGCTATTTTCAACTTGTTCAGAAACCAAAAGCTAGTTATAAGAGTCGAGGGACATGAAAGGAAATCAGGGGTTGGGAAGGGGGTGAGGCAGGATTGTAGCCTATCCCCGATGTTATTCAATATGTATAATGAGCAAGCAGTAAAGGAAACAAAAGAAAAATTCGGGGTAAGAACTAAAATCCATGGAGAAGAAATAAAAACTTTGAGGTTCGCCCATGACATTGTAATTCTGTCTGAGACAGCAAAGGACCTGGAAGAGCAGTTGTACGGAACGGACAGTGTCTTGAAAGGAGGATATAAGGTGAACATCGACAAAAGAAAAACGAGTATAATGGAATGTAGTCGAATGAAGTCGGGTGATGCTGAGGGAATTAGATTACGAAATGAGACACTTAAAGTATTAAATGAGGTTTGTTATGTGGGGAGCAAAATAACTGATGATGTTTGAAGTAGAGATTGCCATACTGGCAAAGGCAAGAAAAACAGTATGACGAGCTGTGGTTTTCCATCGAGTTTTTGAGGAGGTTAAGACAACCGTTGCTTGTCTGTCTTAAGGAGTCGCTGTCTTTGACTCTCTCTAACAGTTTTGCCGAGAAACTCTTGAAGTTTATGTCCCTCGCAGAAGTAGTATCAGCGTTGTCGGGTTCTCTGTAAAGCGCAGTTCTATTTCCTGTGATACTAAGTGATGTAGGGGGAGCTATATCGTTGGAATAACGTTCAAAAGGGATCCATTATAGTGTATTTATTTACTAAAAACCATAAACTGTTTATATCGACACAATTAATAATAATTAACTGAAAACTAACGATTCCGTGAGGGCATGGTCTTACTACAGAACTATCGCCAGTAAACGACTGTGGCTCACAGCCCATACCAAGCAGTAACATTCCTGATATTTTGTAGCCATTCGTACCCTTTCTTTTACTTAAACATCATTCATTTATTTGTTAATATGATCGATTTCTGGCTTTGTATTCTGTTGTAGGAGTATACTTATTCTGTAGGCTTCTCCTTCTACCTGTATTGGAAAAATGTGACTAGTATTCGCAATATTTATTAAGCAAGGTCACTTGCTTCGCGATAGAGTAGCTGTGCTTTGCCCCCGTACGTCGCCGATGACGTAATTAGCGTTCTCATCTCTAGCTTTAGCGCCTCACACCACTCGCCACTGGCAACGTGATATGGTCCACCGGCTCCTTCAGTCAGCGAGGAAAATGAAATCTTATTCCCGTCTACTTTTCAATACTCATAATACTAAATACTCATAATAACCTGGTAATTCTATTCTTGTTCCTTGACTCTTCCCTATTACCCCTATTTTCTTTGGCATCATTATTGCATTGTCTATTGTTATGAAGTACTGATCTCCCAACACGGTTTTTTATGTCAAAATTATCATTTTGTCAACAATAATGATAATGTTTCCTCTGTCACAATCATTATTGGGTTTCTTCTTCGTCTCAGCGATCAAAGGCCCTGTAGACTACGCGCTGCGTCAACGGTCTGCTTCCACCGCCTTCTATCTCTCGCAGCCTCTCTCCACCCTGCGGAAATTCCTAATGCTGCGATGTCCTTCTCTATGTCATCTTTCCATCTTGTACGAGGTCGGCCCAATGGTCTTGTTGCCTGGAGAGTTCCTTCAAATGCTTTCTTGGTGATTTTGTTGTTTTCCATTCTGGCCACATGTCCAGCCCATTGCAGTCTCCTAGTTTTTAATTTCTGGATGATAATGGGTTGCTTCATTAACTGATAAATTTCATTGTTCTTTCGAATTCTCCATACGCCATTCTCCAACACAGGTCGCCAGATTTTTCTCATTACTTTTCTTTCAAAAACATTCAGTTTTTCTCTTTCATTCTTTGTAAGCGTCCAGCTTTCTGAACCGTACAGTACTATGGGACAGATAATAGTGTTGTATATCTTCATCTTTGTGGTGATTGACAAAGCTTTACTTTTGAGTGGATTGATTTTTCTTTCATTTATATCCACTGTTACTATATTTTTTCTGTTGAAACGTGATCCCAGGTATTTAAACTGGAGAACTTTTCTGAATTTAGAATGTTGGTCAATTTCAAAATAAGGATTTGGGTTTGTGACTTGACCTATTTCCATATATTCTGTTTTCTGTTGGTTATTCAAAAGCCCCATTTCGCTGGCACTGTGCCTGAGAGATCTGTGCATGTCTTTCAGTTCTTCTTCAGTTCACTCAGCAACATTGTACCATCTGCATAAGTCAAGAGTTTTACTTCACTGTGTTCAAATCGGAGACCATTGTATAGATGTAAATTACTCTCCCGAACCACTTTCTCCAATGCAAGGTTGAAGAGGACACACGAAAGAGAATCTACTTGTCATAAGCCTGTTTTAAATGGAAATGTGGGGGATATGGATCCTCTGAACTTCACTGCTGCCTGGGAGCCATCCATGCACAGTTGTATCATACTAATGATTTTACTGGTTATACTAAATTCCGGTAATGTGTTGTATAGACTACTTCTGTGGATGCTGTCACAGTCTCGCTGGAAGTCAGTGAGAGGCATTGTTTTTTTTTTTTTTTTTGTTAAATTCCCATTATTTCCCAAACATCTGTCGTATAATAAATAAATTATCAGTTGTGGAACGGTTTGCTCGAAATCCAGCCTGGTAATCTTGAATAATATTTCCTGCGTAAGGTTTAAGTTTTTCCAGAATGATCATTGACAGGATTTTGTATGTTATGTTCAGCAAAATGATTCCTCTGTAGTTTCCACATTCCATTCTGTTTTCTTTCTTACGTATGGGCCGAATTATTGCGGTTTTCCAATCTTCAGTTAGTGTTTCATTTTTCCATATCATTGACATAAAGTTATCAATTTCTTTGTGTAATTTTCTTCCGCCCTCTTTTAACATGTCTGCTAATATCTTGTCCTCGCCTGCTGCCTTGTTGTTTTTCAGCTTTTGAATGGTGTGGATCACTTCCCGTTCTGTCATTCTACATTCGTCATTATTAATGCTCTCACTCTCAGACATTGCGTAATTGAAGGTTATATCTGGATCAGTGCAATTTAACATTTCCGAGAAATATTCTTTCCATCTTTCTTGGATATCTTCTAGCTGTGTTAGCGTATTTTGATCTTTTATGAATAGGTTTTCACTTTGATAAACTCTCTTACTTTTCTTTGTATACTGAAACAAATTCTTAATTTCCATTCCTGCTTTCCGCTTCTACATCTTCTAGGGCTCCCGTTAGATATTTCCTTTTCTCTGTTCGTAGAACTGTTGCTGTTTATCTTCTAACCGCCTTGAAGGTCTCTCTCCTGTCCCCACTCTCCTTATTATGCAGCCACACCATCCTGGCTTCTTTCCTCTTTGCCACTGCTTCTGACACTATTCGTTCAACCATTTCTGTTTCTTCATTTTCTTTTTCCTGACCAGTGTTTTTCCTGCTGCATCTCTTACTACAGTCTTTATTCTTTCCCAAGCTTTCCCGACACAGTTTTCCTTCTCAGCAACTTGCAATGCTGTAAATCGGTTATTTATTTCTATCGCATAGATTTCTTTAACAGACAGTTTCTTCAGACGTCCGATATCTAAATTAGATTTTGGTGTGGCGTCTGGTTTTTGATTTCAAATCATCTTTATTTTCATCTTTCCTTTCACTAGGAAATTATCTGAGCTAATTTCAACTCCTCTGTACGTTCTGGTATCTCTTGCAAATGAAGTGCAACGTTGATCTGTCATAACATGGTGAATCTGATACACTGTTTTGCCACCTGGAGCGTACAATGTACCTTTGTGTATTTCTTTGTGAGGGAACATCGTCGAGCAAATTCACACATTCTTTGACAGTGCAAAGTTGATCATTTTAATATATTTTCGTTTGTGGTCGAGTGCTTGCTATGTTTTCCTATTGTGGGGACAATTTTCACACAAATTGTTGGAATACTTTCGACTCTTGTTGTTGTTGTGGCCTTCAGTCCTGAGACTGGTTTGATGCAGCTCTCCATGCTACTCTATCCTGTGTAAGCTTCTTCATCCCCCAGTACCTACTACAGCCTACATCATTCTGAATCTACTTAGTGTATTCATCTCTTGGTCACCCTCTACGATTTTTACACTCCATGCAGCCCTCCAGTACTAAATTGGTGATCCCTTGATACCTCAGAACATGTCCTACCAACCAATCTCTCCTTCTAGCCAAGTTGTGCCACAAACTCCTATTTTCCCCAATTCTATCCAATACCACCTCATTAGTTATGTGATCTACCCATCTAATCTTCAGCATTCTTCTGTAACACCAAATTTTGAAAGCTTCAATTCTCTTCTTGTTTAAACTATTTATCGTCCATGTTTCACTTCCATACATGGCTACACTCCATACTAATACTTTCAGAAACGACTTCCTGAAACTTACATCTATACCCAAAGTAAACAAATTTCTCCCCTTCAGAAACGCTTTCCTGGCCATTGCCACTCTACATTTTATATCCTCTCTACTTCGACCATTATCAGTTATTTTGCTCCTCAAAGAGCAAAACTCCTTTACTACTTGATGCGTTTCATTTCCTAATTATCGAAGCATCACCCGACTTAATTCGACTACATTACATTATCCTCGTTTCTCTTTTGTTGATGTTCATCTTATACACTCCTCTCAAGACACTGTCCATTCCGATCAACTGCTCTACCAAGTCCTTTGCTGTCTCTGACCTCAAAGTTTTTATTTCTTCTCCATGGATTTTAATACCTACTCCGAACTTTTCTTTCATTTCCTTTACTTCTTGCTCAATATACTGATTCAATAGCATCGGGGAGAGGCTACAACCCTGTCTAACCCCCTTCCCAACCACTGCTTCCCTTTCGTGCCCCTCGACTTTTATAACTGCCATCTGGTTTCTGTGCAAATTGTAAATAGCCTTTCGCTCCCTGTATTTTACCCCTGCCACCTTCAGAATTTGAAAGAGAGTATTCCAGTCAACATTATCAAAAGCTTTCTCTACGTCTACAAATGCTAGAAACGTAGGTTTGCCTTTCCTTAATCTTTCTCCTAAGATAAGTCGTAGGGTCAGTATTGCCTCACATGTTCCAACGTTTCTACGGAATCCAAACTGATCTTCCCCGGGGTCGGCTTCTCCCAGTTTTTCCATCCGTCTGTAAAGAATTCGCGTTAGTATTTTGCAGCTGTGACTTATTAAACTAATAGTTCCTCAGTTTTCACATCTGTCAACACCTGCTTTCTTTGGGATTGGAATTATTGTATTATTCTTGAAGTTTGAGGGTATTTCGCCTGTATCATACATCTTGCTCACTAGATGGTAGAGTTTTGTCCGGACTGGCTCCCCCAATGCTGTCAGTAGTTCTAATGGAATGTTGTCTACTCCTGGGGCCTTGTTTCGACTCAGGTCTTTAAGTGCTCTGTCAAACTCTTCACCCAGTATCATATCTCCCATATCATCTTCATCTACCTCCTCTTCCATTTCCATAATATTGTCCTCAAGTACATTGCCAATGTCTAGACCCTCTATGTACTCCTTCCACCTTTCTGATTTCCCTTCTTTGCTTAGAACTGGGTTTCCATCCGAGTTCTTGATATTCATGCAAGTGGTTCTGTTTTCTCCAATGGTCTCGTTAATTTTCCTGTAGGCATTATCTATCTTACCCCTCATGAGATAAGCCTCTCCATCCTTACATTTGTCCTCTAGCCATCCGTGCTTAGCCATTTTGCACTTCCTGTGGATCTTATTTTTGAGACGTTTGTATTCCTTTTTGCCTGCTTCACTTGCTGCATTTTTGTATAATCTCCTATCATCAATTAAATTATAACTATTTCATTCCTCAAAGCTACCCATTCTTCTTCTACTGTATTTATTTCCCCCATTCCTGTCAACTGTTCCCTTATGCTCTCTCTGAAACTCTGTACAACCTCTGGTTCTTTCAGTTTATCCAGGTCCCATCTCCTTAAATTCCCAACTTTTTGCAGTTTCTTTAGTTTTAATCTACAGTTCATAACCAATAGATTGTGAACAGAGTTCACATCTGCCCCTGGAAATGTCTTTCAATTTAAAATATGGTTCCTAAATCTCTGTCTTTCCGTTATATAATCTATCTGAAACCTTTTAGTATCTCCAGTCCTCTCCCATGTACAGAACCTTCTTTCATGATTCTTCAACCAAGTGTTAGCTATGATTAAGTTATGCTCTGTGCAAAATTCTACCAGGCGGCTTCCTCTTTCATTTCTTAGCCCCAATCCATATTCACCTACTACGTTTCCTTCTCTTCCTTCTCCTACTATCGAATTCCAGTCACCCATGACTATTAAATTTTCATCTCCCTTCACTACCTGAATAATTTCTTTCATCTCATCATACATTTCATCAATTTCTTCATCATCTGCAGAGCTAGTTGGCATATAAACTTGTACTACTCTAGTAGGCGTGGACTTCGCGTCTATCTTGGCCACAATAATGCGTTCACTATTCTGTTAGTAGTAGCTTACCCATACTCCTATTTTTTATTCATTTAAAACCTACTCCTGCATTACCCCTATTTGATTTTGTATTTATAATTTCGTATTCACCTGACCAAAAGGCTTGTTCCTCCTGGCACCCAACTTCACTAATTCCCACTATATCTAACTTTAACCTATCCATTTCCCTTTTTAAGTTTGCTAACCTACCTGCGCGATTAAATGATCTGACATTCCATGCTCCGATCCGTAGATCGCCAGTTTTCTTTCTCTTCATAACAATGTCCTCTTGAGTAGTCCCCGCCCTCAGGTCCGAATGGGGGACTATTTTACCTCCGGTATATTTAACTCAAGAATACGCCATCATCATTTAATCATACAGTAAAGCTGCATGCCGTCTGGAAAAATTACGGCTGTAGTTTTCCCTTGCTTTCAGCCGTTCGCAGTACCAAAACAGCAAGGCCGTTATGGTTAGTGTTACAGGGCCAGATCCGTCAATCATCCAGACTGTTGCCCCTGCAACTACTGAAAAGGCTGCTGCCCCTCTTCAGTAGCCACACCTTTGTCTGGCCTCTTAACAGATACCCCTCCGTTGTGGTTGCCCCTACGGTACGGCTATCTGTATCGTTGAGGCATGCAAGCCTCCCCACCTACGGCAAGGTCCATGGTTCGACTACTCTCTAATTCTTCATAGTACTCATCTTCAACATCATCAGTTGAATCTTCAGTCGGTGCATGGAGACGTATAAATGTTACTAAATACCACTAGTGTTTGATTGTTATGTAAGACAGCCTTTTGTTAATAGGATTGAATTCCTTAACCCGATTAACAATCCTGTTCTTAACTGAAAAACTAGTACCAGATTCATGATGTTTCCCTTCTCCGTCATAAAAAATGACACAATTATCCCAATTATCCTCCGTATGTTTTATTTGGCTTACCGCCACAAAAACGTGATCTCCTTGGTGTCCACCTATTCGTCTTCTGGGAAAACCATTATCATATACTTAACTTTCATTTGTGAGGACATTGCTTACTTTATTACTGTTTTTGTTCCCATTATTATTTGATTTCCACCTTACGTCCTGGCAACCATTACCTTCCGTTGCTCTTTCTGGCAAAGTCTTGGGAAATTTCCCGAGATGGAGTACTTTAGCAATAATCTATTGTAACCTACCGTCGTTAACAACATTTCAAATCCTCTTGCAATGGTTACTTCTATTATGTACTTCTTTATTACTAAAAAATTTGTAGAAAGCAACTATTTTTACATAGTCACCTTCTTTTCTAGTATTGCTGCTGTTGTTATTTACTGCAATACGATTTCTTAATTTTGAATCTAGCTTTCTCTCTACCACTTAAGGGAAGATATCTGTGCCTCTAGCGGTAAAGTCACTGACTTTCTGTTGGATACCGACTACACTCTCAAATATCTCTTTAATATTAATTTTTACAAAATTCTGTGCTGATTGTATTGTATTAGAAAAGGCTGACTCAGTTTTGAAATGGAGATTGACTCATCATGGTTTAACTGAGATCTAATTACGTAACAATATCTAATTCAGCTGCTGGTGTTTTTTGAATTTGCTTATCTGTCACTAGGTAATTATTTATATTTAGTATCGACTGTTACCTCTTACATCACACACTTCTGCCTTATCATTGACTGTGGCTTTAAAAGTATTAAATTAGCTATTGGTTAGCATTCCTGTCAGTTTCTTCTGTTTGCATGTTAATTGTATCTGACTGTTAGTTGGTGTTTCTAGTATTATCCTCTGTAAAGTAGTCCATTGTAGCTAGTTTATTCATAAAAACTGAAAAAAATTTCGCCGGTCGGAGTGGCAGAGCGGTTCTAGGCATGACCGCTACGGTCGCAGGTTCGAATCCTGCTTCGGGCATGGATGTGTGTGATGTCCTTAGGTTAGTCAGGTTTAAGTAGTTCTAAGTTCTAGGGGACTGATGACCTGAGCAGCTAAGTCCCATAGTGCTCAGAGACATTTGATTTGAAAACATTTCCTGCGAATTAAATTTTTCCAATTATTCTTGTTAGCTTCATCCGTGTGTTTATTTCTTTCTGTCTCCTCACAGACGTCTAACGTATGCGTTTCTTTCTCCATAATGTCAACACTTTTCAAATAGACTATATATCACAGTATTTAATTACTGAATTTGAAATACCCTTAGGGCTAAAGTGAACCTTGACTTACTTTACATAAACTTCTGCGTTCCCCTGACGAATTAGCTGCTTGAAGAATGTGACGATACTGTGTCGGCGCGCCGCACTCCAGACCTATGTACCTGCGTGCGTATCCAGTGCACCCAACTGAGTATTCTGCATTGACCCCTGGGACCTAGAAACGAGGGAGAGGCTTCGTTCCGGCGTAGCCCTCAGTGTTTCACAACTTTACAACAGGCCACAGCAGTCCACCCACCCCACCCCACCGTCCCACACCAAACCCAGGGTTATTGATTACATTACATTAATACTTGTTCCATAGATCATAAATGCGACACTTCGTAAGTGATGGAACGTGTCAGGTTAATAAAAGATGTCTGTACAAGATATTACATTACACAAAATATTGCATGACACTAATGTTTAAGTTGTTGTTGTTGTATTTTTTTCCCTTAATTTATATCTAAAAATTCAGCCAATGAGTAGAAGGAGTTGTCATCTAGAAATTCTTTTAATTTATTTTTAAATGTTAGTTGGCTGTCTGTCAGGCTTTTGATGCTGCTTGGTAGGTGACCAAAGACTTTTGTGGCAGCATAATTTACCTCATTCTGTTCCAAAGTCAGATTTAACCCTGCATAGTGAAGATCATCCTTTCTCCTGGTGTTATAGCTATGCACACTGCTATTACTTTTGAACTGGGTTGGAGTATTAACAACAAATTTCGTAAGTGAATATATATACTGTGAGGTTACTGTGAGGATCCCTAGATCCTTAAATAGATGTCTGCAGGATGACAGTGGGTGGGCTCCCGCAATTATTCTACACGTTTTTGGGCAATGAATACTTTTCTACTCAACGATGAATTACCCCAGAATATGATGCCATACGAAAGCAGTGAATGAAAGTAGGCATAGTAAGCTAGTTTACTGAGATTCTTATCACCAAAATTTGCAATAACGCTAATAGCATACGTAGCTGAACTCAGACGTTTCAGCAGACCATCAATGTGTTGCTTCCAGTTTAACCTCTCATCAATGGACACACCCAAAATTTTGAAAATTCTACCTTAGCTACAGACTTCTGTTCAAAGTCTATATTTATTACTGGAGTTGTGCCATTTACTGTACGGAACTGTATATACTGTGTTTTATCAAAATTTAAAAAGAGTCCGTTTGCTGAGAAGCACTTAACAATTTTGTGAAAAACGTCGTTTACAATTACATCATTTAGTTCTTGGTTTTTGGATATTATAACTATACTTGTATCATCAGCAAAAAGAACTACTTTGCATGTTCATCATTGTGGAATGTAAGTCATTAATGTATATCAAGAACAGTGAAGGACCTAAGACCAAACCCTGTGGGACCCCGTACTTGATAGCCCCTCACTTTTTTTTAACAGTACATGAACCACTAATTTCAACTTTCTGCATTCTTCCAGTTAAGTATGAATTAAACCATTTGTGCAGTGCCCCACTCAAACCATAATGATTTAGCTTATCTAAAAGAATTCCATGATTTACACAATCAAATGCCTTTGAGAGATCACAAAAAATACCATTGGGTGATGTCCGGTTATTCAGAGCATTTAATATTTGATCAGTGAAAGGGTATATAGCATTTTCTGTTGAAAAGCCTTTCTGAAAACCGAACTGACATTTTGTTAGTACTTTATTTTTACAAATATGGGACGCTTCTCTTGAATACATTACTTTCTCAAAAATTTTTGATAGACCTGTCAGAAGAGAGATTGGGCGGTAGTTGTTGACAACCGACGTATCCCCCTTTTTATGCAATGGTTTTACAATGGCATATTTCAGTCTATCGGGGAAAACACTCTGCTCCAAAGAGCTATTACATAAGTGGTTGAGAATCCTACTTATCTGTGGGGAACAAGCTTTAAGTACCTTGCTGGAAATGCCATCAATTCCGTAAGAGCATTTACTTTTCACTGAGTTTATTATTTTACTGATTTCAGAGGGAGAGGTTGGTGGAATTACAGTTGTTTCAAACTGCATTGGTATGGCCTCTTCTATTAGTAGCCTTGCCTCTTCTAGTGAAGAATCGGGAACGTCTCATACGTGACGAGTGTAACCCCAAATGTGTGCGAGGTAGAGTAATTATGGTGTACGCGTACGTGGAGACAGTGTTTGCGCAGCAATCGTTGACATACTGTAACTGAGGTGGAATAAGGGGAGCCAGCTCGCATTCACCGAGGCAGATGGAAAACCGCCTTAAAGCCATCCACAGGCTGGCCGGCACACCGGACCTCGACACCACTCCGCTGGACGGATTCGTGCCGGGGACCGGCAAGCCTTTCCGCTCGGAAAGCACCCCACAGTGCTGCGCGCTCGCCCTGCGCTTAGCCGTGTCTCCTTGTGCGTGGCTGGTCTCGCTACTTCTGCTGACGCAGCCTTCTTTTTTCTCCCTTGCAATTTCTTCTCGACGACCGTTTGTTATGTATCACCCGCGAAGTGTTCGTAATCCTTGCATGAGATCTGTATTATCCATTACGTGGAATTTCTGCGATTTGCGACATACATTTCGCACTCTACGACTTGCAGAGTTTTAATTTTACTATTTAAAGGGTACATATTCCAGTCACTTTTTAGATTTACTGTTCCACTTCCCGCTTCCTTTTCCGCTGCACTTGCTGTCGAACTGCACTTGCCATTCCTCGCTCAAGTTAATAATAAATGGCTTCTTCAGTTACAAGTTATCCAACTGAGATCGCATTTGACACTCAAAAGGTACCTGATGCATCCACTGCAATTTAGGCAAATGCCACTAGTTCATCCCATGCAAGGGATGCCAAATGTAAAAACCTCCCACTTGTACTAAACCTACAGGTATGTCTCAGTTCAGCCAGTGAGTCTGTAGAGGTCAGCGCTTTTCCATCCGAATTTTGCGGAGATTAAGGCAGTCCATCCTTGGACTGTCTAAGGGAGTTGTAGTGAAGGATTCTTTGTAACTGTTTTGCCAAGAATCTCTGGAAGTTTATGTCACTCGCAGAAGCAGTATCAGCGCCGTCGGGTGCTCTAAGAAGTGCAATTGTACTCCCTGAGATTCTAAATAACGCAGCAGAAACCTATGTCATTCAAAATAAAGTTCAAGAGAAATCCCATTATGACGTATTTATTTACCAAGGACCATAAGCTGATAATATTGTCACAGTTAATAATAATTATCTGAAAACTATTGATTTCCTGGGGGTGTGGTCTAAAAGCAAAACTAGATGGAAAATCATCCTATCGGTGAGTCGCACTTATGGCGTACAGACTGTACCTCGTATTTACAGTCGCGATATTTCGTAGCCGTTCGTACATTTTCGTTGGCTTAGGCATATTCATTTATTTCCTAAGATGATCAATTAGGTCTACTGGCATTGTACTAGCGTTCAGAGAAGGTACTTATGACCTGAAGGCTTCTCCTTATACTTGTATTGGAATAATCCACTTTTATTAGCAGATATTTATTAAGCAAGATTACTTGCTTCGCGTCAGATTAACAGTGCTTTCCCTCCGTAACTTGCTGCTGACGTTACGGGAGTTCTCATGTCTAGCCATCCACACCGCCGTCCACTGGCAACGCCATAATATGGTCCATCGGCTCCTTCAGCCAGCTTTACAACTGTAATCTTACTCCCGACAGTGTGCGTTCTGCAGTACTCCTTTACTCGCTGAATGCTACATGATGCCTGCAGAGACGATACAAAGTTGTTTAACTGGAAAATAAGGAAAAAATGTTGCTTGAACATAAAGTGTACCTTAGTGGCTAAAGATTGCGACATTTCAGAGACTAATTAATGTGGATTTCGCAGGATTGCAAATGAATGTGTTATGGGAGTTCAATAAAGTAACATAATGAGTAGCTATAGGACGTCTTGGATACATTAAGGGCAATACATTAAAGTTACAAGCAGATAAGTGCGAATTCCTGAGAGAAGAGGTAATATCCTTATGTCAGAAAACATTTGATATAGGTGTAGGACCAGACCAGCGTATCATGAAAAAGGTGAAGAACTTTCCAATCCGAAATTCATGAATGATGGTATCTAGGTATTGCTGTATATTACAATTCGTTCATTCCATTCATTTAGTGTCATTGCGAATCCATTACATAAACTGCTGAAGATTAAAGTGCCTTATGAATGAGGAGATGGGCAACAAGTGGCATTTCAAGAACTGAGACAGAGATTAGTAAATCCTCCTGAATTGAGCCGGGCGCTGTGGCCGAGCGGTTCTAGGCGCTTCAATCCGGAGCCACGCGGATGCTACGGTCACAGGTTCGAATCCTGCCTCGGGCATGGATGTGTGTGATGTCCTTAGGTTGGTTAGGTTTACGTATTTCTAAGTCTAGGGGACTGATGACCTCAGATGTTAAGTCCCATAGCGCTTAGAGCCATTTGAACCATTTGAATCCTGAATTGAGCTACCTACATCATAGTTATGGTGGACGCCAGTGGACATATGCTGGGATCAGTCTCAAGGGAAGATGGATGCAGATTTACCAATCGCCTTTGAGTCATTGTCACTGAATGAGGTTGAAAGAAACTATTCTGCAACTGATTTGCAGTGTTTTCGAACTGTACGGGCCATAAAGTCATCTAAGCTTTACGTCTATGAGGCAAATGTCACCATAGCAATAGATGGCAGAACACTGACATGGTGTTTCGGGGTGAAAGATCCTTTACGAAGATTATTAAAATGGAGGTTGAAATTAGGGAAGAATTCTTATGGCACTGAGTATAAACCCATAAAACTCAATCAAAATGCAGATGCATTTTGTCGAATGTAATCTAATGATGTAGACTATGTAAGTGAAACTATGGGACATGTAAGAGTGCTCAGGATATACGAAGAACAGGACGCAGGAACAGAAGAACTTCATGCAGAATGAAAGACCGAAATTATGAATGAAATTCATTTTAATCAATTCGGCAGACATGAAGGAATGCACAGAATCTTATAAGCACTGGAGAGGCATGGAAACAAACAATAGAAGAACACATTAGAGGAAGTGTGACGAATACCAAACGAATAAGGTCATGCAAAGCAGGACAAACGTGCATCTAGTAATTACAAACATCGTGAAAACAGTATTCGGGAAATTTAACACAGACGTTGCAGAGCGGTTATACGCAAAAACAGCTGATAATCGATACATCTTGACATTTCAAGATGATTGGAGCAAGTTCAAAGTACTAGTACTAGTCTAGAGACAGGCTTCTGAGGCAATAGTACAGAAACTTCTAGAAGAAATTGTGTTAAAGACAGAGGTACCATATGGATCATTTCTGACCCACGAGGGAATTTTAAGGGCCCTATTCTCCTCCATGATCATCGCAGGACCAAATGATCCTGTGGTTTCTCATCATTTATGGGGTTGTACATCTCACCAAAATTTCAGTCCTCTAGCCCCCCCCTATAAGTAGGAAAAGTTTAGCTGTTACGCCAGTGGTACCATGTGGATTACTTTTGACCCATATGCATTTTAACGCAATTTGATATCAGCAATGCTGGTTTTTATATACTAAACAGTTTCTGGGCGTGCCTCTACGTTGTTCAAGATATGTTGGAATGTTTCAGAGACTTATCGCAAAAAAAAAAAAAAAAAAAAAAAAAAAACGAAGAATTCAAACGTCGAGCGATTATATCAGCGCAACCTTCCATTTTCTATGGACTGGCGACATGCAGACCTATAAAGTGACACTGGGAAGCCACAGAGTAACGTTTTATACAGTGGGGAAGGCCCTCTACTTTCTTCCTGCACCGTTGTCTGGGGCACTGCTAATAGTTCTGCTACACGACACCAGATGTCAGGCGTGTCTCCCTTACGGACGTTTCCCGTGAGTACGTCTGAGGTCAACACGAGTGGGCTGAAGCAGCTCTGACGACAGCGATGTGAGCTTGCAGTTCATTATCGCGAGCTCGTGTCATTGAAACTACGATGGCAAGACGAAGGCCGAGATTCTCTACTATCTGGAGAACATTTCACTGACTCAGTCGAGTGATGAATGCGGTAGTGCGACAAATGCGGAGGAGGACGACGATTTTGTTCCAATGGTTACTCCTGACGCAAGTGATTCAGACGCATCAAATGAACAGCAAGCAGAATCTGATCCATCTGACAATGACCTACCTCTTGCATAATAAACGACATGCTGTAGAAGACTCACCATTCTGTGCGTGGCAGCTACGTATCAGCGACCCGATCCTTAAACTCATAAAGAAGTCGACTGAAGAAAGCGCACCCTAAGCCTGGAAGAACTAGATGCTTTCATTGGAGTACCCTACGCTCGTGGAGCCTATGGCGCTTGGGGAATTTCACACAAAGGCTTAGATAGCAACAAGTGGGGACCTCCCTTCTTTCAAAGCATCATGTCAAGGAACAGATTTACAGAAGTATGCAGTTATCTTAGGTCTGCTCCTATGTCCCCAAGAAGACAAGGGAAGGAAACTGCTAAATTTTGCCTTGCTACGGAAATAAGGAGTCTACTTACTGACAGCTGTATTGCCTGCTACAAGCCAGGCGCGAACATGAATGTCGACGAGCAACTGTATCTTTGGATGTTCAGGTGCCCATTCATACAGTACACACCTAGTAAACCAGATAGGTATGGGATAAAATACTGGGTTTTCTGTTAGGCTGACAAGCAGTACATCCTGAATGGATGTCGTTAACTGTGGAAAAGGTAAAACTCGGGATCCAACCGGGGATGTTGGTCACCATATCATTATGAAACTGGCACAGACACTCCTCAGCTGTACTCATAACATCACCACTGACAACTTCTTCACCTCCATGAAACTGGTGGATGAGCTGAAACAAAAGGGAACAAGTCTAGTAGGCACTCTTCTGGGATCACTCTAAAATGTCCCTCCTGCCCCGCGAAGTGGAGACGAAGCGTTGTATGTAGCGTACTTATACAAGTCAGGTGACTATCTTCTCTCAATATACGAAGGGAAAAAGAAAAAAAAGTATCCTCATTCTGAGTAACGTGCATGCTGGATGTAGGATGAACGAGAATACGGAGAAGACCTTCTCGAAGCTGTAAAGTTTTATAATGAAACTAAGGGCGAAATCGATATAGTTGATCAAATGGCTAGACACTACAGTGTCTGAACTGGCGTCCATGTCTTTTGCAATATTCTTGCCCTTACCATGATCAATGCCCACACATTTTTTAAGTTAGTTATCTCTAAAACGATTTCAGTCCGAAACTTTATCCTGAGAGTAGCAGATGAACTTGCTGCCCCCTACGAACTGCAGAGAGGAGCCACTTCCCCTTGCAGTCGCTCAATACCGGTGCTGACCAATATGGAAATAGAAAGCGTCGTCAAGTTCAGATTTCCTGCAAACAAAGAGACGGGAATAAAACATCAAACTACGATTCAAGTGCAACAGGTACATGGGCGAAAGTTGACAAGCAGAAACTCTTGTCGAATGTCTAAACTGTGAGCCCATCCCAGCTTAGACAATTCTGTCAAGACTTCGTTAGTAAATATTAGGAAATATTGTTCTTATATTTTAGTTCCTTGATTGCAATAAGCAAGAAAATAAATAGACAATTTTAGTCACCTGCTGCATTTTAGAATCTTTCACAACTACTCAGTACTTATCTTATTTGACTGTAAAAGAGAAGTACTACTAGTACTCACATAAACAATATGTTTCGAATCTGTTTCAATCTTGCATCAAGAAAAACATTGTAACATTATTTTACCTGCTTATTTTAACGATGGGTGATGAAATACTTTCCAATTTGTACTCTAAATTTTAAAATAAAAAAGCGTTCATTTCTGAAAATTTATGTTTGACGCTGTAATGTTCATTTTAGAGACCAAATTATCCTTTGGTTACAGTTTAAAGTCACATGGCAACACTCAAAACACCACCCAAGTACGAATAAAACGGCCGGTCAAGACTGACCTTCATGGTACTTCTAGCAGTATGGAGAAGTGTGGCACTTCCAGGGTTAAGGTAGGAATTCTGTTATTGTTGTTGGCTGACTAGGGGTCGGATTTTTCAAGTGAAGTGTTCAAGAGGGAATGTAAATTATTAAGGGTCCAAGAGATGCGGACCACAGCAATGCACGCAGAGATAAATGAGATCCTTGAGAGAACACACAGGACGCTGGTTGACTATTTACGACACTCCATAAAGACCAAAGTAAATGGGGTCTATGAGTACCATATAGTGTTAATGTATTTAATAGAGTGCCACATGTTAGCACTGGGAATAAACGTTTTAATCAATATTTGGGAGAAAAGGAAATCTTCCAGGAGTCCTACAGAAAGAAGAATTAAGTTTTGGGTATAATTACAGATACACACGTGTGTATGAGTTGTGAACTAAAATGCAAGCAGCATACTGAGGAGCACGAGAAAGGATAAAAGAAGCAGAGAAAATCAGTAAGGCTGACTATAAAAAGATGGAGAAGCCAAGAGTATTTAGGGCAAGAGTAAGATTCTTTTGTATGATGAGGCCGTAACAGAGGGCCGTTTCAAAAAGCTAGATGCGCAGTTCCGAGGACCGTATCAAGAGATTGCATTAGATGTACCCTACGTGGTAGTTTAGATGCCCAGGAGTAAGCAGATGCAAGTACACCCATGCAAACCGATTGAAGCCCCGTTATTAAACAAGGGAAGTCGAGAGGAGACAGAAGCATGCACAAATTATTTTACAAAACCAGGGAGCCATGGTCTACACGAAATAAATGTCATGTGCTCTAAGTGGGTGGTTGTCGCAGATAACGCGAAGATTGGATGGAGAGCCAAAAGACAGAAGTCTCACCTGGGACTTTCCATTATCACCAGGGCGAGGTAGAAATCATGAATATCACAAAGGTGACACTGTTGAGAAATATGTAGACATGACGAATGAAGATGTAGAATGTTAACAACGTCTGTTTCATTTATAAAGCTTTACGAATTTTCACACACAAAATGCGGAGAAAGCTCTTTCCAGCATGATATCGTAAATAAACTGAGTCAGTTTGTGGCAGGGTGGTTGCTCTCTCACTATCCTTGAAACAATATGTCCACCTACCTGTATAGGCTTCCGATCATCTGCCCGCATCTCGTGGTCGTGCGGTAGCGTTCTCGCTTCCCACGCCCGGGTTCCCGGGTTCGATTCCCGGCGGGGTCAGGGATTTTCTCTGCCTCGTGATGGCTGGGTGTTGTGTGCTGTCCTTAGGTTAGTTAGGTTTAAGTAGTTCTAAGTTCTAGGGAACTGATGACCATAGATGTTAAGTCCCATAGTGCTCAGAGCCATTTGAACCATTTTTTCTTCCGATCATCTTCCCCTTCACTCTGCGATGGTAGATATTGGTTTAGCCGACAGACGCAGCGTCGATCAAAATTCGGCTAAATATCTACCACGCACAGGCCATATAACTCCAGTCCGTTGGTAGCATCTGGAAGTTACACTATCAAGCGTTCAGGATTCTTGCATTAGTCGATAAAAAAGTCAAAAGTTTGATTTTAGTTGGTTTATTGACTTTAAAGCAAGGAAGATGGTTATCAAGCCCATATTTAACATACCAACATCATTTACGCAATATTACTATCTCTGTAACAGGTTTACACTAAAAGCAGCCAGAAGATATTTAGTCCCGCCCCATACTTTAAACGTCCTAAACAGTCACTGACCCAAGACTATTTGCCAGTTAAAACAGTCAGCCGCTCAGTACTTTTCTTGTACAGAAGTGCTCGCTATGATGTCTCGTAATTTGCACGAAACACGCCATGCGGAGTTTATGTACACCTTGAAACGTTCACTCGCGAAATCCCCTAACACAAATCACTCACAAAGCTAAAAATTTCACGTAATACTCAGCACTGTCGTCGCTTTCCATCAACTACAGGAGAATTTCATTAGTTTGGTACAAATTTTATCAGCGTGGTGTAACATACGTGTTTACCACAAGATGGCTCCCGAACGACTATCTTGACTCACTAATCCGAGGCATAAAGTCATACTCAAACGCGCGAGAAATTGCTCAATTTCTTATTGGCTGGTACGTTAAGCAACCAATAATATAATCTCGAGCACTTCTATACTCTCGGTATTTCTAATGTCAGCCAATCACGTTACAACACGTAATTTAGACTAGACCGGAGCTCGTGGTCTCGCGGTAGCTTTCTCGCTTTCCGAGCACGGGGTCCTGGGTTCGATTCCCGGCAGGGTCGGGGAATTTCACCTGTCAAGAGATGACTGGGTGCTGTTGCGCCATCTTTCATCCACATTACGGTAAGCCTCCTCCATTAGGATTTTGCCTAGTACGGCAGTGCGGGTCTCCCGCATCGTACCCCTACGCTCTTTAAGCATTCCAATTTAGACTAGAAATTTATAATTCCGAAACCAGATAAAATGTAACGAAAACAAAATACGATTGCTTTCCACAAAGTAAATTACTAATTAATTTAATACTCAACACCCCTTCTGGCTGTCCTTCACAAAATCAAGCTCTTTCGGACATGTCACAATTCCCCTATTACAAGACAAATTTCTCACACTTGCGTGTACACGGTTTTTATAAACTATGACGTTCTTACATTACGTGTACTCTTTCAGTCTCCCCAGAAGACTCATACACCCAAAAGACAATGAAACAGTAATTTTCCAACGTACTGTTAATTATGACAGGAGTATGTGGCAATGAAACTGAGGAAAATTAAAGAAAATTTGATTATATGAACCTATCCTCTTGGTTGTAGTTTCAGTTGATACTATAGATGAATATATTATAGTCTCTACCTCGGTTTCACAATACCAGCACAGTTATTATGTGTTTTGTGTAAAGTGTAGAAGTTCTTGATTTGAAATTTTATCAGTGTGGTTCTGTTATCCATAGAATTTGGTACAGTAAGTATGATAATACTTAATAGTACTTGTTCTGGTTCATTCTGCACGCATCCTTAGCCAAGTGCACAGCTAGTTGGTAGTTGATGATTGGAGACACAACATCGTTGTTACAGGTTGTTGTTGTGGTCTTCAGTCCAGAGACTGGTTTGATGCAACTCTCCATGCTACTTTATCCTGTGCAAGCTTCTTCATCTCCGAGTAACTGGTTCAAATTGCTCTGAGCGGTATGGGACTTAACTTCTGAGGTCATCAGTCCCCTAGAACTTAGAACTACTTAAACCTAGCTAACCTAAGGACATCACACACATCCATGCCCGAGGCAGGATTCGAACCTGCGATCGTAGCGGTCGCTCGGTTCCAGATTGTAGCGCCTAGAACCGCACGGTCACTCCGGCCGGCTACATTCTATATCCTCTCTACTTCGCCCATCATCAGTTATTTTGCTCCGTTCATTGCAAAACTCATTTACTACTTTGTTTCATTACCTAATCTAATTCCATCGGTATCACCCTATTTAATTCGACTACATCCCGTTTTCCTCGTTTTGCTTTTATTGATGTTCATCTTATATCCTCTTTTCAAGACAATGCCCATTCCGTTCAACTGCTCTTCCAGGTCCTTTGCTGTCTCTGACAGAATTACATTGTCATCGGCAAACCTCAACGTTTTTATTTCTTCTCCATAAACTGTAATTTCTACTCCAAATTTTTCTTTCGTTTCTTTTACTGCTTGGTTAATATACAGATTGAATAACATCGCGGACAAACTACAACCCTGACTCATTCCCTTCCCAACCACTGCTTCCCCTTCATGCCCCTCGACTTCTATAACTGCCATCTGCTTTCCGTACATATTGTAAATAGCCTTTCCCTCACTGAATTTTACTCCTGCCACCTTCAGAATTTTACAGGTAGTCTGCGAAAACCAGCTCATAGATGGATGGAAAT
This sequence comes from Schistocerca serialis cubense, assembly GCF_023864345.2. Classification (NCBI taxonomy): domain Eukaryota; kingdom Metazoa; phylum Arthropoda; class Insecta; order Orthoptera; family Acrididae; genus Schistocerca; species Schistocerca serialis. The sequence goes on along the minus strand of NC_064639.1, from coordinate 92,527,272 downwards.
GTGTATAAGCCTGGAGTTAACCCCCTCAACGGCTGTTAAGGCCTGATGGTGGTGTACCGAAGCACCGAAAAACGTAACCACATAGTAAACAACATCGTAAGGACGGCTGTAGGTGTTCTAGCTTAATACACTTGTTTACCTTAGTTGGACTAATGCTTGTATACGCCTGAGTAAGAAAGGAGTGTATTTTGTCATGATTACGTTCGGTCTACATGACTGCTTGTAAAGCGTTGATGATAGCTGCACAGACAGTTGAAACCTAGACCACCAGTGCAATAAAAGAATATATGACCTTATGACAGATGCTGACCTCCTTTCAGTTCTGGATTACATCCCAGTTGTGGGCCATGGCCATTCGCATTGAATCGATCATGATATGCTGTTGCTATGACGTCACTGGCAAAACAAATATTGCCTGCATAAGGCGTACAGTCACGATCTATCTGTTGTGACCTCAGCCGCTGATTACGCATTATTAGTCTCGTGTTTATTAGCAATTCAAGTCTGGCGGTAATTTGTCACACAATAAACTCCGACCGACGAGTGAAAGCACGTTTTAAAGTCCAAACACCTCGATCTCGGAAGGGCAACCACAGCTCAAAGCATTGTGAATATCCGTAACAGCACTTAACACTCAAAAACCATTCAAAATATAATAAAATGATAACAATTAAAAAGTCAAGAATGATGAGGTGTTTCCAAAAGCAGCATAGCTGTAAAAAGGTTGTGTGTTTTATACAGCTGATGTCTACAGTAACTTATAATATATCCTACTGGGCGTTACCTGGTAACCTATTTTTCGGGTTACTTTCACTTTCGACGTTCCATACAATAGTATTATTTTTTGGATGGTATTACCCGTGTACTTATAGTACATTCAGGTATTTTATCCTCGTTCACAATAGTGTCCTACTCATTATTAGGTCTTTCCCCCGATTTTTTCTAGGCCTGTCTCATTCAGTGGTCATGATTTACACATTTTGACAGGTAATTTTTGGGTGTATCAGTTTTATGACAACCGATCAAAGGGGTTTGACCGTTTAACGTGTGGATTTTCCCGAAAGCTGTGAGTCCTTATTGTCCATCTACATTAAGGAAATATAACTGTTGAGAGTACTTGTCACGGTTTTTGTTGAATACCAACGCTATGGTTCTCGATTTCAACCACTTCAAAAATTTCACACTGTTACTTGTATTCTAGAGAGATGCAGCTGAAGATGCCTCTATACTGACGTGAGGCCGATAGTTGCGAATGAAGCACCTTCACCCAGCTATGCGGCTTTTCCTGAAAGTTCATTATTCTTGGTCCGCATCTCGTGGTCGTGCGGTAGCGTTCTCGCTTCCCACGCCCGGGTTCCCGGCTTCGATTCCCGGCGGGGTCAGGGATTTTCTCTGCCTCGTGATGACTTGGTGTTGTGTGCTGTCCTTAGGTTTAAGTAGTTCTAGGGGACTGATGACCATAGATGTTAAGTCCCATAGTGCTCAGAGTCATTTGAACCATTTCATTATTCTTGATGTTGTAAGTGCTATAATTTTTATGATAATTAGAATGGTTGTTGAGTGTGCAAAGTTGTTGTGTCATTTTCATTTTTGTGTGTCATCCATGTGCACGCCAGAGAGAGAGAGAGAGAGAGAGAGAGAGGGAGAGTAAGTTACGATACTGTTAAAAAAAGTTTGGTCTCGTCGCGGCGCACTCTTTGCCTCTGCGCAGCCTGAAACATTCTTATAGTTCAATTCTTTTATCTTGGCGGCTCGCGCATGCTCGCCCAGACGCTGGAGATTGCTGCGTTGCCAGTTGCACACGACGCACGTGCCAATAGAAGCAGCGCCATAGTATAGCATAGTTCGCAAGCTTACGTGTAGGGGGGAGCGCGCAGTTCATGAAGTAAAGCCACCACGGCCGCATTAACCCTTTCGCTGCTACAAAGACGTGCTCCCTGCATTCCGCGCTGTGCGCGATTTTGTCACTGCACTGCTCGCCTGTGCAGACACATTGTGTTCCGACTGCTTTGACACTCTTTATCATTCCATTCCACAAAAACTATTTGGCTCAAAAATTAGATTTTTACCTATCTTCTTGACTGATACCTTCCCCCATAAATGACTTAATTTTGTTTCGATGTTCAACGCAGTTATTATGCAGCATTAAATCTAGTAAACCTTTGCACGAAATTTTGAAGAGTTTGCAGAGGTAAAAGTCCATAGAGTATACTTTCCGTGCGGTCGATTTTAGTTGCCACAATGTTGAGAATGAAATGTGGACAAGATACCTATATATTTCATTTAATTTAAGTACCACATAAGTGTCGTATGTAATATTGAGAAATATTCCACCTTTCACGACTGTAACAAAAGTTTTACTTACACTGGGCACGTTTGGCTTTGTTTTAAAGCACTTCAATCAATCAAAAGGAAGTAGACAAAATACATTAAACAAAACTTTGGACTTACAAAAACATTAGGACTTGAATATACCGTCTGTCAGTGAAGTGCTCAGAGCTATGTCAAATATAATTTTGTGTGTGGCACACAAATACAGCATTTATTTGCTAAAACACTGATGAGCCAACACAAACGTTGAATATTGTGCTATCGCAGCACAAAACTACGAAAGGTGACTTGGCAATGGAGGACACAAAGTACAGTCCTCTTATGATACTTCAAAAGAGAGAAACGTGTCTGGTCTAAATAAGTCGCTTATTACAGTTGCAGAAGAGGGATATATTTCAATACCATTGGTAAAACTGCGACTGTGGAACAAAAACAAGAAATAGAACATGAATACCATTGTGTATGTGCCATACCTTTCACCGATGGAAGTGCTTTAAAATAAAGCCAAACGCGCCATGTGTCTATAAAACTTTTATTACAGTCGCGAAAGACGGAATATTTCTCAATATTACATACGACACCTATGTGGTACTTAAATTAAATGAGATATTGTTATACAGTAAATATTACATGAAATTTAAGTATCTTGTCCACATTTCATTCTCAACATTGTGGCAACTAAAATCGACCATATGGAAAGTATACGCTATGGACTTTTACCTCTGCAAACTCTTCAAAATTTCGTGCAATGGTTTACTACATTTAATGCTGCACATCAAAACAAGGGTTTGACAGAGCACTGAAAGACCTGAGTCGAAACAAAGCCCCCGGAGTAGACAATATTCCATTGGAACTACTGACGGCCGTGGGAGAGCCAGTCCTGACAAAACTCTACCATCTGGTGAGGAAGATGTATGAGACAAGCGAAATACCCTTAGACTTCAAGAAGAATATAATAATTCCAATCCCAAAGAAAGCAGGTGTTGACAGATGTGAAAATTACCGAACTATCAGCTTAATAAGTCACAGCTGCAAAATACTAACACGAATTCTTTACAGACGAATGGAAAAACTAGTAGAAGCCAACCTTGGGGAAGATCAGTTTGGATTCCGTAGAAACACTGGAACACGTGAGGCAATACTGACCTTACGACTTATCTTAGAAGAAAGATTAAGGAAAGGCAAACCTACGTTTCTAGCATTTGTAGACTTAGAGAAAGCTTTTGACAATGTTGACTGGAATACTCTCTTTCAAATTCTAAAGGTGGCAGGGGTAAAATACAGGGAGCGAAAGGCTATTTACAATTTGTACAGAAACCAGATGGCAGTTATAAGAGTCGAGGGACATGAAAGGGAAGCAGTGGTTGGGAAGGGAGTAAGACAGGGTTGTAGCCTCTCCCCGATGTTGTTCAATCTGTATATTGAGCAAGCAGTAATGGAAACAAAAGAAAAATTCGGAGTAGGTATTAAAATCCATGGAGAAGAAATAAAAACTTTGAGGTTCGCCGATGACATTGTAATTCTGTCAGAGACAGCAAAGGACTTGGAAGAGCAGTTGAATGGACTGGACAGTGTCTTGAAAGGAGGATATAAGATGAACATCAACAAAAGCAAAACAAGGATAATGGAATGTAGTCTAATTAAGTCGGGTGATGCTGAGGGAATTAGATTAGGGAATGAGGCACTTAAAGTAGTGAAGGAGTTTTGCTATTTGGGGAGCAAAATAACTGATGATGGTCGAAGTAGAGAGGATATAAAAGGTAGGCTGGCAATGGCAAGGAAAGCGTTTCTGAAGAAGAGAAATTTGTTAACATCCAGTATTGATTTAAGTGTCAGGAAGTCATTTCTGAAAGTATTCGTATGGAGTGTAGCCATGTATGGAAGTGAAACATGGACGATAAATAGTTTGGATAAGAAGAGAATAGAGGCTTTCGAAATGTGGTGCTACAGAAGAATGCTGAAGATTAGATGGGTAGATCACATAACTAATGAGGAAGTATTGAATAGGATTGGGGAGAAGAGAAGTTTGTGGCACAACTTGACCAGAAGAAGGGATCGGTTGGTAGGACATGTTCTGAGGCATCAAGGGATCACCAATTTAGTATTGGAGGGCAGCGTGGAGGGTAAAAATCGTAGAGGGAGACCAAGAGATGAATACACTAAGCAGATTCAGAAGGATGTAGGTTGCAGTAGGTACTGGGAGATGAAAAAGCTTGCACAGGATAGAGTAGCATGGAGAGCTGCATCAAACCAGTCTCAGGACTGAAGACCACAACAACAACAATCAAAACAAAATTAAGTCATTTATGGGGGGAAGGTATCAGGCAAGAAGACGTGTAAAAATCAAATTTTTTGTCCAAATAGTTTTTGTGAAATCGAATGATAAGTGTGTCAAAGCAGTGGGAACACCATGTGTCTGCACAGGCGAGAAGTGCAGTGATGACAAAATCGCGCACAGCGCGGAATGCGGGGAGCACGTGTCTGCAGCAGCGAAAAAGTTAATGAAGAGGCAAAGCACTAGAAATTTCATTCAAACGAATAAAATTCGTGAAGTAAGGCACTCCAATATTGTTTTTTAAAAAAAGAAAATGTTGAGCACCGCTCAAGGTTTGAACTCATAATCTTCCACTTCGCAGCCCAACACCTTAACCATTCCGCTACCTCTGCTCATCGAACAGTGTGACTCCATAAGGACTCTAACACCTCACGCAACTACTTATAAACACTGTTGGTATGACTATGAATTACTCACGCTTCGTCGAAGTATAATAGGAAATAAACAATTACCGCTGTTCTTTATTGCGAAAATGCAGTTCGTGAGATTGAAACAAACACCTTTCCTTGCTATCGCCTGAATTAGGAGTCTTATTGCTTGATTGGTTTAATTAATTAATAGAATATGAAGCAATTGGTATAAAGAATGCTTTTTCCAAACTTTCTGTAAAAGAAAGCCTGCTATCAAGACATTGCTTTTGTTCTATTACTTTATTTATGACTGAACGTTTCTAAAACTGAAGACACTCGTCCGTGCTCTGCACTGCTGTCGAGATCTGGCAACATCGTTCTCCGTTCATTGGCTGACTGTGTTTTGTGACGTCAGATGCGCAGAACGAACCTAAACTCGGCCGCCAAGATATATGACGCGCACTTTAGTTGAAGTGTGGTAGTTGATGGGCATATTCAGTAGTGGCGTGTTGATTTGTGGCGGCATCTGTTAGATGAAGAAAGATTTATTGAAAAGGACAGCAATGATGAACATGACGTATTTATCGGAAGGAGAAAAGGATATAAATTTTTAATAATGGTATTATTTTTGAAGAGAAGAAATTTGAGGCAAGACTGTGGCACTGCACAACTACGAATGGTTATTATCAGCTTGTTAATTTGTTCAGAGCTGAGAGAAAGACCACGCCACTTCCCTGAGTCATGGATTGACATATTAACAGATTAAACTGTTTGAATCCTATATAAACTCTATATTAACGTTGTAGCCTCTTTAAACCTTTTTTCAGTTTGTTAGGCATAGTACACTCATGGCCATTAAAATTGCTACACGATGAAGATGACGTGCTACAGACGCGAAATTAACCGACAGGAAGAAGATGCTGTGATATGCAAATGGTTAGCTTTTCTGAGCATTCACACAAGGTTGGCGCCGGTGGCGACACCTACAACATGCTGACATGAGGAAAGTTTCCAACCGATTTCTCATACACAAAAAGCAGTTGACCAGCGTTGCCTGGTGATACGTTGTTGTGATGCCTCGTGTAAGGAGGAGAAATGCGTACCATCACGTTTCCGACTTTGATAAAGGTCGGATTGTAGCCTATCACGATTGTGGTTTATCGTATCAAGACATTGCTGCTCGCGTTTATCGAGATCCAATGACTGTGGAATCTGTGGGTTCAGGAGGGTAATACGGAACGGCCTAGTACCACTAGCGCTCGAGATGACGGGCATTTTATCCGCATGGCTGTAACGGATCGTGCAGCCACGTCTCGATCCCAGAGTCAACAGATGGGGACGTTTGCAAGACAACAACCATCTGCACGAACAGTTCGACGGCGTTTGCAGCAGAATGGACGATCAGCTTGGAGACCATGGCTGTGGTTACCCTCGACGCTGCATCACAGACAGGAGCGCCTGCGATGGTGTACTCAACAACGAACCTGGGTGCACGAATGGCTAAAAGTCATTTTTCGGATGAATCCACGTTTTGTCTGCAGCATCATGATGGTCGCATCCAAGTTTGGCGACATCGCGGTGTATTCGTTATCGCCATACTGGCGTATCACCCGGCGTGATAGTATGGGGTGTCATTAGTTACACGTCTCGGTCACCTCTTGTTAGCCTTGACGGCACTTTGAACAGTGGACGTTACATTTCAGATGTATTACGACCCGTGGGTGTAGCCTTCATTCGATCCCTGCGAAACCCTGCATTTCAGCAGGATAATGCACGACCGCATGTTGCAGGTCCTGTATGGAACTTTCTTCATACAGAAAATGTTCGACTGCTGCCCTGGCCAGCACATTGTCGAGATCTCTCACCAATTGTAAACGTCTGGTCAGTGGTGGCCGAGCAACTGGCTCGTCACAATACAGCAGTCACTACTCTTGATGAGCTGTGGTATCGTGTTGAAGCTGCATGGGCAGCTGTACGTGTACACGTCATCCAAGTTCTGACTCAGTGCCCAGGCGTATCAAGGACGTTATTACGGCCAAAGGTGGTTGTTCTGGGTAGTGATTTCTCAGGATCTGTAGTTGTTGTTGTGGTCTTCAGTCCTGAGACTGGTTTGATGCAGCTCTCCATGCTACTCCATCCTGTGCAAGCTTCTTCATCTCCCAGTACCTACTGCAACCTACATCCTTCTGAATCTCCTTAGTGTATTCATCTCTTGGTCTCCCTCTACGATTTTTACCCTCCACGCTGCCCTCCAATGCTAAATTTGTGATCCCTCGATGCCTCAAAACATGTCCTACCAACCGATCCCTTCTTCTAGTCAAGTTGTGCCACAAACTTCTCTTCTCCCCAATCCTATTCAATACCTCCTCATTAGTTACGTGATCTACCCACCTTATCTTCAGCATTCTTCTGTAGCACCACATTTCGAAAGCTTCTGTTCTCTTCTTGTCCAAACTAGTTATCGTCCATGTTTCACTTCCATACATGGCTACACTCCATACAAATATTTTCAGAAACGACATCCTTACACTTAATTCTATACTCGATGTTAACAAATTTCTCTTCTTCAGAAACGATTTCCTTGCCATTGCCAGTCTACATTTTATATCCTCTCTACTTCGACCATCATCAGTTATTTTACTCCCTAAGTAGCAAAATTCCTTTACTACTTTAAGTGTCTCATTTCCTAATCTAATTCCCTCAGCATCACCCGATTTAATTTGACTACATTCCATTATCCTTGTTTTGCTTTTGTTGATGTTCATCTTATATCCTCCTTTCAAGACACTGTCCATTCCGTTCAACTGCTCTTCCAAGTCCATTGCTGTCTCTGACAGAATTACAATGTCATCGGCGAACCTCAAATTTTTTATTTCTTCTCCATGGATTTTAATACCGACTCCGAATTTTTCTTTTGTTTGCTTCACTGCTTGCTCAATATACATACTGAATAACATCGGGGAGAGGCTACAACCCTGACTCACTCCCTTCCCAACCACTGCTTCCCTTTCATACCCCTCGACTCTTATAACTGCCATCTGGTTTCTGTACAAATTGTAAATAGCCTCTCGCTCCCTGTATTTTACCCCTGCCACCTTCAGAATTTGAAAGACAGTATTCCAGTTAACATTGTCAAAAGCTTTCTCTAAGTCTACAAATGTTAGAAACGTAGGTTTGCCTTTTCTTAATCTTTCTTCTAAAATAAGTCGTAAGGTCAGTATTGCCTCACGTGTTCCAACATTTCTACGGAATCCAAACTGATCTTCCCCGAGGTCCGCTTCTAACAGTTTTTCCATTCGTCTGTAAGGAATTCGCGTTAGTATTTTGCAGCTGTGACTTATTAAACTGATAGTGCGCTAATTTTCACATCTGTCAACACCTGCTTTCTTTGGGATTGGAATTATTATATTCTTCTTGAAGTCTGAGGGTATTTCGCCTGTCTCATACATCTTGCTCACCAGATGGTAGAGTTTTGTCATGACTGGCTCTTCCAAGGCCATCAGTAGTTCTGATGGAATGTTGTCCATTCCCGGGGCCTTGTTTCGACTCAGGTCTTTCAGTGCTCTGTCAAACTCTTCACGCAGTATCTTATCTCCCATTTCGCCTTCATCTACATCCTCTTCCATTTCCATAATATTGTCCTCAAGTACATCGCCCTTGTATAAACCCTCTATATACTCCTTCCACCTTTCTGCCTTCCCTTCTTTGCTTGGAACTGGGTTGCCATCTGAGCTCCTGATATTCATACAAGTCGTTCTCTTCTCTCCAAAGGTCTCTTTAATTTTCCTGTAGGCAGTATCTATCTTACCCCTAGTGAGACAAGCCTCTACATCCTTACATTTGTCCTCTAGCCATCCCTGCTTAGCCATTTTGCACTTCCTGTCGATCTCATTTTTGAGACGTTTGTATTCTTTTTTGTCTGCTTCATTCACTGCATTTTTATATTTTCTCCTTTCATCAATTAAATTCAATATTTCTTCTGTTACCCAAGGATTTCTATTAGCCCTCGTCTTTTTACCTACTTGATCGTCTTCTGCCTTCACTACTTCATCCCTCAGCGCTACCCATTCTCCTTCTACTGTATTTCTTTCCCCCATTCCTGTCAATTGTTCCCTTATGCTCTCCCTCAAACTCTCTACAACCTCTGGTTCTTTCAGTTTATCCAGGTCCCATCTCCTTAAATTCCCACCTTTTTGCAGTTTCTTCAGTTTCAATGCAGTTCATAACCAATAGATTGTGGTCAGAATCCCCATCTGCCCCTGGAAATGCCTTACAATTTTAAATGTGGTTCCTAAATCTCTGTCTTACCATTATATAATCTATCTGATACCTTTTAGTATCTCCAGGATTCTTTCAGGTATACAACCTTCTTTTATGATTCTTGAACCAAGTGTTAGCTATGATTAAGTTATGCTCTGTGCAAAATTCTACAAGGCGTCTTCCTCTTTCATTTCTTCCCCCCAATCCATATTCACCTACTATGTTTCCTTCTCTCCCTTTTCCTACTGACGAATTCCAGTCACCCATGACTATTAAATTTTCGTCTCCCTTCACTACCTGAATAATTACTTTTATCTCGTCATACATTTCATCTATTTCTTCATCATCTGCAGAGCTAGTTGGCATATAAACTTGTACTACTGTAGTAGACATGGGCTTTGTGTCTATCTTGGCCACAATAATGCGTTCACTATGCTGGTTGTAGTAACTAACCCGCACTCCTATTTTTTTATTCATTATTAAACGTACTCCTGCATTACCCCTATTTGATTTTGTATTTATAACCCTGTAATCACCTGACCAAAAGTCTTGTTCCTCCTGCCACCGAACTTCACTAATTCCCACTATAACTAACTTTAACCTATCCACTTGCCTTTTTAAATTTTCTAACCTACCTGCCCGATTAAGGGATCTGACATTCCATGCTCCGATCCGTAGAACGCCAGTTTTCTTTCTCGTGATAACGACGTCCTCTTGAGCAGTCCCCGCCCGGAGATCCGAATGGGGGACTATTTTACCTCCGGAATATTTTACCCAAGAGGACGCCATCATCATTTAATCATACAGTAAAGCTGCATGTCCTCGGGATGTATGCACCCAAATTGCGTGAAAATGTAATCATATGTCAGTTGTAGTATAATATAATCGTCCAATGAATACCCGTTTATCATCTGCATTTCTTCCTGGTGTAGCAATTTTAATGGTCAGTAGTATATTTTTATACCAGTGTTACATGTCAAGATCCCACGAAGTTTTACTCTGTCTTTTTGAGTACATAAATTGTTCTAAAATCGTTGTCTTGGAATATAGTTTCGTAGGAGTAGTTGCTCTCCCCACTCTCCTATTTCTCGTTACGCAGTACCACACACAGCAGTTAGAATAATATGTATTTAGAAACAAAAATCTAGCTCAGTCGCTGCCTGGTTGCTGTTTGCTGTTGTGCTTTCGAGAAATCTTTTGTCAAGACGTCAGGTAAGTGAAAATTTTGATTACGGGCAGATTATTGTTTTACTTCAGTTGCGCATTTGATATAAAGACAAGCAGCATTCGCATCAGCTACAGTTCTGTTCAAATTATGTTCTGTTTGGTCAAAGGTTACCGCACAAGTTTAAGTAGGATAACAGTTTGTGGCGACATAGGTTTGACAATACGTAGACTTTTATAGAGTGGGAGATAAACTCGGGTTAAAGTTCATACAGAAACAAATATAGTTGGGAGGTTGCAAGTGTTGTTGTTCTTGTTCATCTCAATCAATACTGGAAGCCGCGGATCTGCAACCAAGGACAACAACTGAAAGTTGTAGTGAAACTTCCTGGCAGATTAAAACTGTGTGCCCGACCGAGACTCGAACTCGGGAACTTTGCCTTTCGCGGGCAAGTGCTCTACCAACTGAGCTACCCAAGCACGACTCACGGCCGGTACTCACAGCTTTACTTCTGCCAGTATCTCGTCTCCTACCTTCCAAACTTTACAGAAGCTCTCCTGCGAAACTTGCAGAACTAGCACTCCTGAAAGAAAGGATATGTTGGTAGAGCACTTGCCCGCGAAAGGCAAAGGTCCCGAGTTCGAGTCTCGGTCGGGCACACAGTTTTAATCTGCCAGGAAGTTTCATATCAGCGCACACTTCACTGCAGAGTGAAAATCTCATTCTGAAAGTTGTAGCTTAGGGATTCTGCACTGTTAGGGAGAGGTTGCGCTAACATCGTTTCCAAGAAGCTATAGGTAGATCTGACTAGTCACTACCAGGTTGCATTCAAATTATTGCGAGAGGTCAGTTGCTTTATACACACTCGAGGAGGGGTACATATTTTGCTGAAAATAAAAGCATTCGCGCAGCTTTGCATACGGAGAAATAAACAGAAGAATAATTTTGGCAACATTTCGTAACAACGTTTCGGCGTTGGGCTACAGCGTGGGCGGCGCTTCACCGCAGCCAGTCCCCCGCTCTCCAGCCACGCGGCCCCCCACGCCAGCACAGCGCAGCAACACCACACCGCACCACAACGCAGCCCCGGCTTAAGCCGGCCTGTGTGACCGTGTCCCCAGCCGGCGTGTCTCCTTTCACAGCGGGCGGCCTCAACCTCCCACGGCGGCGCGCATGCGCCCTTTTCGCCTGCCAGGGCGGCCTTTTCCCCAACCGTGTGAAAAGCCTCGGCCCCCTAATTACTCCCGACCACGTCTCTTGATACGTCCTCACTGTCACCGCGGCGCCCATTTCCTGTTAACGAAAGTTTACCCGGTCACTTCTTTTTTTTATTTTTGTCCGCCGTCCACTTACCGAGGTCGTTCCAGTTTTTGTAAAAAGAAGCACTAAAATATCCGTGCTTACAGCCGCTGTGTGAACGAGGTAATTATTCCGCACTCTGGGGCAGATTTTTTGCTGAGGAGTAAAAATTTCACGATCCTGCCTCTTTATATGTCCTCCCATAATTCACAGATCTAAAGGGATGTCGAAAGGCGTGCACCCCAGCAGTGTCGTGTTATAAGCTTTCCTTGTCACACCATGTTTCCTTCGATAGACATTTAGTTTTAATATTCATTTACAAAATATTCTTAATTTAGCTACTGGCTAAGCATTTAATGTTTTAGAGACGTTTCGCCATTAATACGAAGGGAGTCTCCCGTAAACGTTTCTGCAATATCACAGTTTTGTTTTTATATGTCGTTGTAATGGGGACCGAACTCGAAATCTAGAGACATTCTTCGGGATTTTTTTCTGACCACCCCAGATAGCAGAAACCACCAAAACGCACAGTCCATATCGAATCTGACTCGCACTTTAACGGCTGGTGAACCGGCCAGGCTGGACGTGGTTTTCACGGGGCTTACCATAACCATTTAAGTGAATAACGGTCTGGTCCCGACGTCCCGTCTCAGATACACGTTGCACAGGCATTTTTACAACGTCATCACACTTGACCGTGAGATCTGCATTAGGCAAACACAGATGGGGTATACAGTTTCCTCCAAGGGGGAAGTTGTGCAGTCAGCAAGGTCATTTGGCCACCAAATGCCAGTAACATTGTGAAAACCGACGTACCGGTATATAAATGCCGAACATGTATAGGAACTGATTAAAGGCGAAAGGAAAGGAAATAAGTTCGAGGATGTTTTCTGAGTATTCTGGAATAGCTGACTCGTTGTTTCCTGTGGCTCGTTACAAACTAATAATGTAAGTACTATTTATTCAGTCACCATTGTTCCTGTGATAATACCTTTGCGACAGTGAAAAGTGTGTAATGTGCAGCTACGGAAAGCTGATGCAAAAACTCTCACACATAGGCAAAGCTACAGCAATGTTGTTGCCCGTTCCTGCTTCCCACGCCCGTGTTCCCGGGTTCGATTCCCGGCGGGGTCAGGGATTTTCTCTGTCTCGTGATGACTGGGTGTTGTGTGATGTCCTTACGTTAGTTAGGTTTGAGTAGATCTAAGTTCTAGGGGACTGATGACCATAGATGTTAAGTCCCATAGTGCTCAGAGCCATTTTTTGTTGCTGCCGCCGCTGCAGGAGCAGTTCAACATACCTTCGAAATGCTGACCTTCCATTGCACTCAGTGCACCCATACAGGCGTTGCATATCGGCCAGCTTATCAGTAAACATATCCATAATTTATGAGACCGAAAACATGCTCCAAGTAGGTTGTAAACTGTTTATTATCCGTCGAATTAGACAATTCAGACAGTGGGACATTTTCAAGCGCAAGTTTTGAGATTCACACTTCATGACCCTAGTTTAAACTTGGCTAATTGCACAGATAATAAACAGATTACAGCCTATTTGGATCATGTTTTCACTCTCAAAACTCACTGAGGTTGCGGAAACCCCCCAAAATTAAATTTTAACAAATATTCATACTTTTCTTCACAGCTGTTAGCGCAAACTGCCACTGCCGTAAAACAAACTCCAGGCAGAACACAGCAGTAGTATATGCAACCTTGGGAAGAGTAGAATTGGCATTGCTGTTGTTAAAAACGATTGCATAATCGAACAAGCTTTGTTCAGTAGACATTTGCATTGCTGTGATTAAATGTTTATTGCAATGTGGATACAAAGATACATGTATGTATGAAACCAAACGAAATGTAATTGCTCTTTAAACATTTGAGTCTCAACAATAAGAAGAAAGATATAATTTTACAATTTTTTTTCACAATTCTACCCTTTAAGTAAACTTTAAGCATTTTTCAAAAAGTAAATAATCTGTTTTAAGAACGTGTTTCACTTCGGAACAACACATAGCTTTCAAACACCCTTCATTTCTTGTGATACAGTTGAAAGCAAATTGGTGTTTTTCCGAGACAAATTGCCACATTTCGAAAATACGATAAACTCAAAATGCCTAAAACAAATTACAGTCCTAAATAACAAGCAAAAATCGACTAATATTTAAAAAAATCTATATCAAAACAACATACTATCACAGAGGTTTGATTTCGAAAGGTTTAATAAAAGAATTTGTAAAACTCGAATTTACGTTACAGTAACTCACATTACACTAGCTTTCAACGTCAGTAACCTCCTGTGTAAGGCCGTATAAAAGAAACCGCTACAAAGCAATCCATTCGTAGATGTACCTCATTGTACCACTAGATGTCTCTGTCTTGCAACAACATCGGTAGATCCATGCTAAATGCACTGGCATTCCAAAATAAAATTGCGTTTTCTGCCTCAGAGCGGTACCTACGCACTTTCCATAGTGTAAATTACATAAAGGGGGGGGGGGCGAGGTCTTCATGCCCAACAAAGAAAAAAACTGCAAGAAACAAAATCGTTATTTCATGTGAAAATATCTTTTAGCACACTCTTACCAACATCAAAACACTCTCACGTCAGTAACGTGCACTATCGACGTGGTGATGAGGGGGGAGGGGGTGGGACGATGGTTTATTGCCGCCAACAAAAAATTTAAAAAATTCTATTTTCGTTAATTGTTGTTGACATTTACTAACAAAATACTGTTTAAAAAGATCCTAATGTGTAAGTTACTGAAGCTGAAAATTTTGAATGTGACAGTCACTGGGGAGGTGAAAATTTTGAATGTGACAGTCACTGGGGAGGTGATATATCTAAGAGTCGAATTTTTGGGTTAACTTTAATTTAAAACAGAAAAAGTATGGAATCTGGTAGCAAAATTCGTTAAAAACAATACTTTTTCAAGATTTCAAAATATAAAGTAACGGACTAGATTATAATAATATAAAACTTCCTGACAGATTGAAACTGTGTGCCTAATCGAGAATCGAACTAGGGACCTTTGCCTTTCGCGGGCAAGTGCTCTACCAAGTGAGTTACCCAGGAGAGCTTCTACGAAGCTTGGAAGGTAGGATACGAGGTACTGCCAGAATTGAAGCTGTGAGGAGGCGGTCTGAGTCGTGCTTAGGTAGCTCATTTGGTAGAGCATTTGCCCGTGAAAGGCAAAGGTCCCGAGTTCGAGTCTCGGTCCGGCACACGGTTTTAATCTGCCAGGAAGTTTCCTATCAGCGCACACTCCGCTGTAGAGTGAAAATTTCATTCTGCAATAATATATTTTCAAAGGTGGGCATAATGTACCCCCACCCCAAACTCCCGTTGGTACTGAGTTAACGAGCCACTGGTCACAAATTTATAGCAAAATGAAACCTAAATGTGCAAAATTAGGCTTAAATTCAAATCGAAAATTCTCTCTTATCTTTGATTTCTTCGCTGTGTTTTGCGATATGTATAGCCCTTCATCCCTGATATTAAACGTAGATGTTTAAGTTACCGTGTCAGTCTTATAGAAAATCGGATCCCATGTTTTGACCTTCTCGCTGAGTCTGTCACCTGCGAAAGGGCTGTCAACTGAGGAGCGATGTCACACTCTGGTTCACTTAAAAGAAATATTATGGATATATATGTCCACCTGTTACGTAGTTCACTGTTTTTGATGTGACCCAGACATGTTTCAGCCCCTTTCTGTTACCGTCAGTGGGTTTTCTTTATTCAGACCTGCGATATTCAAACATATTTTAGGAGCTGACTCATCTACGAAGATTAAGTTACGGACAGTTTTTGTCTATTGTTGTTATTGCCTTCCTTCTATATTATACGGTTATGCAGCACCTTCTGTACGTTATTACGTTCTGGTCGCTTGTCATCTGCAGCTATATGTTGTTAATGTGTATTTGGTTGACGAGGTAAATACACAATTTTATATCTAAACGTAATTTCGTTGTGTCAAGAAATATCGCTCCTATATTTACTATTGCTGATGTTTGGCTTTGTAAATCCTTCTTCACTTTGGTTATTAATTCTTGAAAACCACAAGCAAATGCTACTAATATCTTGCAGTGAGTTTAGAGCGAAATTTAAGTTTTGTTTACCTTTTATGACTCTCTCCCTCTCTCTCGCTCCCTCTCTCTCTCTCTCTCTCTCTCTCTGTGTGTGTGTGTGTGTGTGTGTGTGTGTGTGTGTGTGTGTGTTTGTGTGTGTGTGTGCCTTTCAGCTGTTTCTGTCGTCTTATCCGTTAATGTGCTGAATGATGTGCGTCTGCTTAGTGCAGTGTCATCATCGTTGTTTTCCAGATCCAGTTTGCCGGGTATGGTGTACAAGCGCTGGCCATCCCCTACTGTCTTGATACATCTACCCGTTCCAGGACAACTTCTCATCTATGTCCTTTCTCCTCCACATATGATATTATAGTCTCTTTGAAGCCTGCCTTTCTTTATGACAATGGTAGCATGAACCTCAGTAATAGCTACTTTTCTGTTCACTTCAGTCCTGATTTTGTCCTTTCTAGCTGTGTGACTCATGAATATCATTTCTGTTGCCTGAATTATGCTAAGGTCTTTGTTTAGTAGGTTACATGTTTCTAAGCCATATGTAAGGACTGATGCGAAAGAGGTATGGTACATGGTCACTTTTGCTTTTCGTGGGGTATCTCCCAGAGGAGATATCTGATTTGACTGGAAGAATGGGATGCTTTCTGTGTCTGCTGAGTACTTCCTGCTTAATGATGTTGTCTTTCGAGATCATGCTTCCTAAGTACTTGAAATGCGAAACAGGTTCTACTTTGACTCCTTCTAGAAATATATTTGAGGTTGTTCATTGTCTGTTGATGGTCATTTCTACTGTCTTTGTTATACTTATTTTTAGTCCGAAATTTTTGAATGTGTTGATCCAATGATTAAGTTCCTTTCGTGCTTCAGCTCCTGTCTCTCCCAACACTATCATATCACCAGCAAAAACCAAGGCATTTGGATCACTATCTATTTTCTTGGAAGATTTTCTTTTAACTTGTCCATTACTATTACAAGCAGGAGTGGCGGTAGTGCGGTGTATTCATCGATAATCTTTTTCCCTTCTGGTACGCGGAAGCGTTCATCCATTGTTAATTTATGGATTTTAGTACTTTAAATCCGTTTCTGTTTTAGTTGCCTAGTAGTTATGCCTATTAAGTGGACAGCAAATGTGTTATGGGAGTTGTATCGTTCTATAGCTTTGAAATATACTGAATATCTAGTTCTAAAGTGCCTTCATGTTTATTCTACGTATAGTGAATGACAAGTACAACGAAAAACCAACCAAAGTAGGAAATTTCTCTTTTTTTATTTACTCGATGACTATTTTCCAGTGCGGACTCATTTTCAGGTCGCGCCAGATAATTAAAATCGTATTTCCAAACGTACAAAACCATGTCAAAAGAATGTAAGTATTACGAAGCGCAACTGAACAGTTACAGCGCATATAGATAATTTTTCATTTGCACTATATAATACATATATCTTTTTGACTACCTGGTGGGATGATTTGAAAGCGGGTCACGACCCAAAACAAGTCATCCAGTAAAAAAAAAAAAAAAGTGAAATTTTCCACTTTAGCTGTACTTACTAACTTGGAATTATTGAAGCAAGCTTTAAGTTCATGACTGACGCGTGTTGCATGTGTGTTCATGCACTGAAGAGCCAAAGAAACTGGTACACCTGCCTAATATCGAGTAGGGCCCCCGCGAGCACGCGGAAGCGCAGCAACACGAAGTGGTATGGACTCTACTAGTGTCTGAAGCTGTGCTGAAGGGAATTGACACCATCAGTCCTACAGGGCTGTCAATAAATCTCTAAGAGTACCAGGGGCTGGAGATCTCTTCTGAACAGCACGTTTCAAGGCGTCTCGGATATGCTCAATAATGTTGATGTCCGGGGAGTTTGGTGGCCAGTGGAAGTCCTTGAATTCGGAAGAATGTTCCTAGATCCACTCTGAAGGCATTCTGGACGTGTGGAGTGTCGCATTGTTCTGCTGGAGTTGCCCAAGTCCGTCGGAATGTACAACGGACATGAATGGATGCAGGTGATCAGACAGGAAGCTTACGTACGCGTCACCTCTCAGAGTCGTATGTAGACGTATCAGGGGTCTCATATCACTCCAACTGCACATGCCCCACACCATTACAGAACCTCCAAAAGCTTGAACAGTGTCCTGCTGACATGCAGGACTCATAGATTCATGAGGTTGTCTCCATACGAGTACACGTCCATCCGCTCGATTCAATTTAAAACGAGATTCGTCCAACCAAGCAATATGTTTCCAGTCGTCGACAGTTTAATTTCGGTGGTGATAGGCCCAGGCGTGGTGTAAAGCTTTGTGTCATGCAGTCATCAAGGGTACACGAGTGGCCCTTCGGCTCCTGAAGCCTATATCGATCATGTTTCGTTGAATGGTTCGAACGCTGACACTTGTTGACGGCCCAGCATTGAAATCTGCAGCAGTTTGGGGAAGGATTGCACTTCTGTCACGTTGAACGATTGTCTTCAGTCGTCGTTGGTCCCGTCCTTGCAGGGTCTTTTTCCGGACGCAGCGATGTCGGAGATTTGATGTTATACCGGATTCCTGATATTCACGGTACACTCGTGAAATTATCATACGGGAAAGTACCCACTTCATCGCCACCTCGGAGACGCTGTCTCGCATCGCTCGTGTGCCGACTATAACACCACGTTCTCTAAACTCACTTAAATCTTGATAACCCGCAACTGTAGCAGCAGTAGCCGATATAACAACTGTGCCAGACACTTGTCTTATATAGGCGTTGCCAACCGCAGGGCCGTATTCTGCCTGTTTACGCATGCCTGTAACAGTTTCTATGTGAAGCATGGACTGGAAGCTTGCTCGCTTGTGTGCCAGCGGGTGGTTTGATAAATTGTGACTGGTGGTGCCCGTGCTTGTTGCTCGTGGTTGCCACTTTCCAAAATGTTATGAAATACTGAGTTTTGTTTACTCCTTGTACGGAGAGATCTAGAAAATTTAGTGTGTTGTCTTTTTCTGTTTGTAATTTGAAGTTAATTTTCGGGCGTAAATAGCTTATTTCATTGTGCATCTGTTTTGTGTGTGAATGCGGTTCATCGATCAGCCATTTTATTTCGTCGACGTAACGGCACCTGTACGTACCGTAATTTTGAATATTTTTGGTTTCATTATGTGTGAGAAGCTCTTGTCTTCTAAATTGTTCGTGAATATGTTAGTTAAGAGACACCAATCAGATCACCGAAATCCAGCAGGGCTGTCTGTGAGATGCCCTTGAAAGGGCAATTTCCCAATCCTCGCAAGAGACACGCATTTGGTAGTTATGTAACTGTGTATTACTTGATATTTTGCCATAAATTAATGAACCAAGTGGAGGAGCATATGCCATTCACGTATTTCGAGAACACATGCACACCTCTTATACACCGCTATGGTATAGTAGATATGATTGTCCTCCAGGATGACGTGTTGCCTCTTTAAGTGTCTGCCAGTTGCCTGTACAGCTATTCGCTCACCCTCTGCGAAAGTACTTTCCCTAAAAGGGGTCGAAAATTTCTTATTATATCTCACCATCACCTTCACCAAAAGTACAGGTGTTTTATGAAGATCTTATTCCCACCGCATATCATTTTTTTAAAAATAATCAGCTGTTGCACGGAAGAAACTTTATTTCTTTAAATCCTTCAGCCACCTAGTGTCCTTCAAAAGATTGTACAGAAACATATCACAAATAAATACAAGCTAGATAAGAATATTAGAAAGTTTAAAAAGGAAATTGTAAAATTTTATATAAAGGCGGTACATAACTTAGAATTATTGTATTGTTGATGTCGAAAATTAGCGGATGTATTCGGCGTACTAATGCAGTCTTGTAAAAATTCAAAAACAATATGTAATACAATAGCAAAACGCATAATTGCATAAAGATGTCGTGAGTGCTTACATAATGATCATAGTACACCTACAACTGTGGTATAAGGACACCAAACAACAAGTGCACGAGTAATGCAAGAATTGGAAATGATTTGCAGATGAAATGCATATCCACAGGTGGACTCAGAGTGGGGGTAAAAGTAAGAAAAAATAATTAAGAAACTTACGGAACTACAGTTTCCATAAAGCATAGACGATAACGTAAAAGCGCATAACGAGAACATTAACTAGCTGTGCCGGAAGTCTTTCACTGGCTTAAGGCATAAAACATGACACATAGACAAATACTTTTTATACTGAGCTTCATGTGACACGTTCAAGTTTTTGTGTAACTACATACTCATTGTCACATGATTTGTTACAGGGTCCATTGACGTAAGACCAGCAGAATCGGACACCATTTGTAAACAACATGTACTCAAACTAGGAGAAAACCCAATATGTCCTACGGTATCACGAGATACAGTCACCAAAGACATTCCACAAAGAATTGCATACGGCATACGATAGGGAGCTATCAGATGTTAAAAGCAGCAAGATGCGGAACTCGAAGTTTAAGGAAACCATTCAACAGCCGATATAGCACTAAATATTTTTTATTTAAGACAACAGGTTTCAACAGACTATTATCTGTTATCTTTAGGTCATAAAATATTTTGTTGTAAAACATGTTCGTTTTACACTGACATCACGTACAAGATGTCAAGTAGATAAAAATAGCACATTATAAAATGTCGGTTATCGCTAAAATATTTAAAAACATGAAGTACCTTGTGAAACAGGCTATGTCCATGTACTAGTACGTATTGCTCACAGTTGATTGTTACATCATACAAACACAGTACACAAAATCAAAGCTGTTTACATATTCTGGACATATTCTAAGCAATGCAAATTCACTTTAAATGACCAAGGAAATAGAAGCTCCTGTGATCTCTCTGTAACAGACAGTCATGGGCGCAGGCTATCCACACCGTGGGAGACGCCTTCGAGAAAAGCCCCAAGAAGTCAGTCTGTGGAGCCTCACGTGAGTTGCAGATTCCGATGTCATCAGTGCACAACATCCTACGTAAACAACTTCTATCCGTGTGCGCAAAGTTCAGACAGTTCAGTCCCTCCAACTAACGGTTTACAATGCTCGGTATGACTTTTCCGTTACCGTGCTGGCTGAGATTGAGGAAGATGATGACTAGCCGAAACGTGTCCTTTTCTCAGATGAGGCCCCATTTCATCTGAACTGTGTTGCCAACCGATACAATGCTAGGATCTAGGGGTCCGAGAATTTCCACGCTTCATTGGAGACCGTCAGAAACAGCTCTAAGCTGAAGGTATCGACCGATCTTATGCACAATAAAATGGTAGCACCTTCTTCCTTCAGTGAAATGACAGTCAAAGCCTGTACCTACCTCGATATGATGCAGTTACTTGTTGCCACAGATTCAGGATATTCTGGGCTTAATTTTCCAAGAAGATGATTTATTTATTTCATTTATTTACACGTCAAATTCCGTAGGACCAAATTGAGGACCAAATCTCCAAGGCCATGGAACGTGTCAGTACATGAAATTACTACATAAAAGTAATAACAGATAAAAATGAAATGTTTATGAAACCGAAAAAAGTCAATTCATAAGTTTAAGTAAACGCAATCAGCAACACAACAAGAATCCGCTTAATGTTTCAAGAAACTCCTCGACATAATAGAAACACATCAGTTTCGATTTCAAAGTGCGTGGATTACTGCTAAGATTTTTGAATTCGAGTGGTAGCTTATAGAAAATGGATCCATCAGTATTCTGCATACCTTTCTGCACAAGATTTATGGAGGTCCGATCCAAATCCAGGTTTAAATTCTGCCGAGTATTAGCTGAGTGAAGCCTGCTTATTCCTGGAAATAAGCTAATATTGTTAACAAGAAATGACAGTAAGGAATATATATATTGAGAGGCCAATGTCAAAATACCCAGACTTGTGAACAGGGGTGGACAAGAAGTTCGTGAACTTGCACCACTTGTTGCCCGAACCGTCCGTTTCTGAGCCAAAAATATCCTTTTAGACTGGGAAGAGATACCCTAATTATATTACCATACTACACAAGCGAATGAAAATAAGCAAAGTAGACAAATTTCGTGTCGAACAATCACTCACTTCAGATACGGTTCGAATAGCAAAAATGGCAGCATTAAGTCGTTGAAGAAGTTCCTGAACGTGGGCTTTCCACGACAGTTTACTATCTGTCTGAACACCTAGAAATTTGAAGTGCTCAGTTTGACAAATCATATGCGCGTTCTGTGCAATTAAAGCGCCAGGTTTTGTTGAATTGTGTGTTAGAAACTGTAAAAACTGAGTCTTACTGTGATTTAGCCTTAGTTTATTTTCTGCAAACTGTGAACTTAGTTTACGAACTGCACTATTTGAAACCGAGCCTATGTTGCAAACAACATCCTTTACTACCAAGCTCGTGTCATCAGCAAACAGAAATATTTTAGAGTTACTCGTAATACTAGAGGGCACATCATTTATATAAATAAGGAACAGGTGTGACCCAACACTGATCCGTAGGGCCCCCCCCCCCCCCCCCATTTGACAGTACCGTACTCAGACCCCACATCACAGCCATTCTCAACACTGGATAATAAACTTTTGCTCTCTGTTGCTGCATTAAGAGATGAATCAATTGTTATACTCAGCGTATTGGGTAATGGTCCTACTTCTGGAGAATTATTTTGTGATCAACACAATCAAACGCCTTAGTTAAATCGAAAACTATGCCTAGCGTTCGAAACCTTCCTGTACCTCACAGAGGAAAGAGAATATAGCATTTTCAGTTGTTAAACGACTTCTAAAGTCGAACTGTACATTTGATAGCAAATCGTGTGATATAAAATGATCAATTATTCTTAAGTACACAGCCTTATCAATAACTTTAACAAACACTGGTGGCATAGAAAAATAAGTCTAAAATTGTGTACATCATCCCTTTCTCCCTTTTTATGAAGCGGCTTTACTACTGAGTACTTCAATCGTTCAGGAAACTGACCATTCCTAAAGGAGAAATTACAAATATGGCTAAATATAGCGCTATCATGTGCAGCACAGTACTTTAAAATTTTGCTAGGCACTCTTTCAGAACTATGATAGTCCTTAGTCTCAGCGATTTAATTATTGACTCAATCTCCCCCTTGTCTGTATCACAGCGGAGTATTTCAGACATCAGTCTCGGAAAGGCGTTTGCGAAGAAGGTTATATGATTACCTGAAGAAACTAAATTTTTATTTAATTCACCAGCAATGCTCAGAAAATGATTGTTGAATACTATACATATATCTGATTTATCAGTAACAGAAATATTTTTACTATGAACTAACTTTATATTGTCGACCTTGTGCTGCTAACCAGACACTTCCTTCATAACTGACCATATGGTTTTAGGTTTTGTCCTGTGAATTAGCTATTTATATGCGTACCACATACTCTTTGCCTTCCTAATAACATTGTTAAGCACCTTACAATACTATTTGTAATGGGCTTCTGCAGCTCGATTGTGACTACTTCAAACATTTTAATATAATTTGCACTTTTTTTCTAGATGATATCCTTATCCCACTAGTCAGCCACCCAGGCTGCCTATTACTGCTGGTACCCCGTTTAGAATGTTCTAATGGAAACCAACTCTCAAAGAGCATGAGAAATGTGTTAAGTAAAGCATTATATTTATTATCTATGTTACTGGCACTATAAACATCCTAACACTCTTGTTCCTTGACAAGGTTTAAAAAACTCTCTATTGCTGTTGGATTAACTTTCCTACATAGTTTGTAGTTATATGTGACATTTGTTTGAGTACAAAAGCCGTTTAGTGTTAAAATTTGTGCATCATGGTCTGAAAGGCCATTCAATATTTTACTAACAAAATGCCTATCTAATAATGAAGAATGAATAAAATTAATGTCTATGGCTGTGCTATTGTTCCCCTGCACCCTAGTTGGAAAAAACAGTCTGTATCAGATCATATGAATTTAGGAGATCTACCAAAATCCTTTTTCTTGCTCCATCATATACAAAATTTATATTGAAGTCACAACATGTAACTAATTTTTGATACTTCCTACAAATTGAACTAAGAACCCTCTCTAGCTTCAGCAGAAATGCTCTGAAGTCAGAGTTAGGGGAACTATAAACAACAACAACTAGAAGTTTAGTTTCACTAAGTTCAACTCCCCCTGCACAGCATTCAAATCTATTCAGTGCAGTGCGTGATAATTCTATGGACTAAATTGGAATACTGTTTTTTTACGTAAATAGCCACTCCCCCACCCCGCAAGGAACTCCTTCAAAAACAGGCAGTTAATCTGTATCCTTTTAAAGGTAGCCTTTGAATTCTCAAATTATTTAAGTGGTGCTCCGACATACTAATAATTTCAGAGTCAACATCTGTAAGCAGTTCACTAACTTTATCTCTGATATCTCTTATATTTTGATGAAATGTGCTAATTCCTTCTCTACTTGGAAACATGACGTCCTCTGAAGGCGAGCCCTTAGTTAGAGGACATCCTTTAAACAGGTATACCTATCAGCTGAATTCAATTTATAAAAGGTGCAGCTCTAGCACGAATTACTACAGGATTTTTTTCCCTGAGTGATCCCACCACTATCCACTACACTGTCACCTGTAAGCTTTGCCAGCCTCCCCCTCCTATACCCACTGAGGTGCAGGCTTAGCAAAACCCGGTCTACCGATGGACCCAACTGGCACCAGTGAAATGTGACCCATGCCCTCTGCCATCAGCGCCCTCCCCAGCCCTATGTTAACGCACCTAACAGCAGCATTAAGATAAGGTCGATCATGACGTTGAAACAGCTGCACGAAATACACATTAGTGCCACCAATTTGAGTAGCTATCTTTACCAGGTCACCACCGACATCATAATTTCCGTCCCCATCAAGACTATTCCGCTCCACCCACTAACACTACCTAGTTCTCCTTCGTAAAATTCCTATTAACTCCCCTATGCTGTCCGACACCTGAGCCAAACCTGCACTATCCTCCACAATGCTGGTGGCTCACTCCCTAACACTCCATGCAAGTGCTGGCCCACACCTCTACCGTGTGATCTAGCAGCAGAACCTTGTTTCTGTTAGACTTTGCAGCTGACCTAGGCCTCCTAACTGCTGAGGACTGCTGCATGTTTCCTACACCTACAGCTACAAGAGGCTCCTCTCCACTCAATTCTGACAGGGTCAAATTGAAAGGGTACAGTACTGCCCGACATTGAAAATAGGTACAACATACTTCATTATTCTTGTCTGAACAACATATTTTTTCTAATAATAACTCAATTTCAATTAATACAGAGAAGCTGGATACCAGTGTGGGAAAGAATGACAATTTATTTATTTAATTGATCATATGTGCACTCCCACAAAATAAATCCCCACATCCAGTTTGGTGAGATCTGTGAAATGAGTGAATGTATGGTCGTCCGCTAACCTCAGATGGTGAATGTGAATATATGATCATCTTTGAGACGATCCTTTGGCCACCTTTGGTGGGACCAAAGAGATGAAATTTACTTTAGCTTTGAGCACCTGAAATGTGACTGACCAATACGGTAGCAAGGTGCTCCCCCACTTCGACTGAGGTGCGAGAGGACCTGAAGAACGGCCATGTTTCAGCACTCTGCCACTGGATCTTGTGCTGTTAAGACCTGTCTTAGTTGTGCTCCGTAGAGACAAAAGAGTGGAGACATGGTATGCATGTGGAATATTTAAGAGTAGTTTGAAATAATAATTTCTCTATTTCAGGAACTTTTGTGGGGAGAATTAAATGTCAGGCAGGTAATATTAATGGGATCGTAGTAATCTTTGGAAGTGACCAACCGTCACAATGAAACCACATGTAGCAATAATTGAAATACTTCTGTGTGCTTAAGTTAAGCTGAATTACTAGTGTGTGTACAATAAGTTGAAATATTTAAGAAATAGCGTGTGTACCATAAGTTGAAATATTTAAGAAATGGCGTGTGCAGGACTTGAAATTAGAGACGAGTACTTCCACGTGATGAGTACTGTGTGAGTCTCAATCTGTGTATGAGACAAAGGATAAAGAGAAGTACTCGTCCATGGTATCAGTTGAGGACTCGCGTGTGTGATGAATATGTTCTTAATATTACTTTGCGTGATATGATTCCTTGTGACACTAGATTCAAACTCTGAGAGAGAAGCAAGGTGAGTTGGCCGTTTATCCAGCAACGCCACTTGGCTTGCATTGCACAGGAAGACGTGCATATATCTCCAGAGTTCATAGTAGGAAAGTAGAATTACAAAGTGGGGCAGTGTCGCGTGAAACTGGGAAAAATACTAATTGAAGTGGGAAAGCTGAAAGTGATAGTGTTGTGACTATTTATTGTATTGTATTCCATGTCGTAGTGTGGTGTATGTCATGTAATTTGGGTATGTGTGGTTTGCATGGGAGAGTAGCAAGGTAGTTTCAAAAGATTAGTGGGTTATGCTTGTTCCTTCGGTACCGCTCGGTCTGGAGGAAAGTTTCGTGATGATGATAGTGAGAGTCGAAGTGTGAGGTATAATAAAAGATCCACCATCCTATCCAGAAAGTGCACTGTAGCGTTAAATAATTACGAGACCATAAGGTAGAGAATCACCAATGTAAAGCCATGCCCACTGGGCGGAATTTCTCATGTGTTATTGTTGTAGGTTATAAAATTTGTGTGTTTAGGTTATAGAATTTATCGGAATAAATAAGATAGTGAAAAGAAAAAGATTGGTGGACTTTTCCTTTGAATTGTATGTTGTCATGATGTCCCGAATTTATAATGTGTGCGCCATTCATATTCAGTGCGGTGGCCACGTGTCGATAAAAGCCGTTAAATAAAAATAAAAAAAAAGGAAAATGTGGTATTGCCAGTGCGTAGTGAACAGTCAGAGCTCTGTAAATTACTGATAGTCAGACGTGCGTTTCCGTTGCATATTATTCATACAGGAGGATAATTTGTAACTTAATTGTGAGTACAAGAGTTCATGTCACTCGATAAATATGAATGAATCCACTCGCTTGGCAGACCACTCATCTTGCAGGCCTGACTGCTTGATGGCACAGTATGAGCAAGGCACGTGGGTGCCTCTCATAATTTCGACCCTGCCAGGATATTTTGCCAGGATTCTGCTGTTAGGGTTTGCTGTTAAGATTTTTTTTAATGGAATGTATTACAATAACGCTAAGAAGTAAAATTTTATTTGTTTGCAATTTATTTCTGGATTGGTGTGGATCTCATATTTTTTTATATAATTAATTGCTATATCGTCCAAGGCTGGAAAATCGTTGCACAATTTTTTTTTGTTTTTGCGTAATGTCGGTAGTAACTAGGTTGCAGTCGAAAAGTGTAGTCACCATGGAGAATAGTGATTCTGGGGTGAACGTAGCAGTGCAGCAGGAAGTAGGAGTCGACCATGGGCTAATGAGCGGGAACAGCAAACACTCGGAAGGGGCTGAATTGTTCAGCGGACTGCGGCTAGGTGATCCTTTATGCGGCGGGCTTTGTCCACAAACGGGGGCTTTTCCCGACGACACGGGCGAGCCGGCACGAGGTCAGGTATGCAGTGAAAGTGAAGCTACCCTTAGCGAAGCTACAGTTTCTCAGGCGAACGAGGTGAGCGCACCGAAAGTAGTAAACGACAATGTGCTACTGCAGTTTTTACAGAGGATGGATAAAGATAATAAGGAAAGATTGGAAGCGATGAATAGAGGTAATAAGGAGAGAGATAGGGAGATTAAGGAAACATTGGAAGCGATGGATAAAGATAATAAGGAAAGATTGGAAGCGATGGATAAAGATAGTAAGGAAAGTATGGAGGCATTGGATAAGGGAAATAAAGAGGCAATGAGGAAGCTACACACAGTTATCGATGAGCGTCTGCCCGCAGCTAATAATCGGTTAGATGAGGGGGAGAAGAATCTGGGTGCGTTGAAGCAAGTATGTGACGCCGTGAAAGAAAAAGCCAATAATTTGGAGGTACGAATAATTGCAATAAAGAGTGATATTACAGAACGTAGGGATGTGTTGCCAGATGAGCGAATCAAAGAGGTAGTGGTCAGAATGAATACGATTAGTGCAGATGTAGGAAAGGTCGGTATAAGAGGCGAGACAGGCTCTGACAGTATGCAGCGAGAGGTTTATGCCAACCAGGGGGAGATACAATCGCTATTACAGCTTAAAGAGGCGCAATTAGAAATAAGTAGGAAACATAGTGAAGAAATAGCACAGTTGCAATTAGCGTGCAGTAGCGAAGGTGACACACCACCAGGTAGATTGCAGAGGGAGAATGAGATAAATTCAAAAAACGAAAATAGGCAGAAAGAGGAAGACGAAGTCAGAGAGTCAGAAGAACGGTTGTGTCGGATAAAACAGGTGGCAAACCCAACTGGGTATAGTCCAAGGCTGTATCAATTTCAAGATTCATTACCTTCATCGTGGGGACAGCTCCTCAAAATTAAGATTGTGTAACCATTTGAGGGACGAGGCTAGAGCGAAAATGCAGGAAGTTATTAAAGACTGTAGTAGCTACAAGATATTTTGTGACAAGTTTTTAAGTGAATTCTGGTCGAAAAGTGAGCAGGACCAGGTTAAGCAAAGCATATTGATGATGCCAAATTGTAACGAAGGTGGTATAATAGGTCCTGTGGCGTGCTATCAGGAAATGCTGAGACGAAATAGGTATTTGGATGTGCCATACGAACCTGGGGAGCTCTTTAGGACCTATATAACGAAGTTGCCAGTGAAATGGCGCAGAGATATAGTTATAGCAGGCTGAGGCTTAGACGATTCTTCGTCATTTCAGCACTTGTTACAGGAACTTGGTAATGAGAGCAACATCGTGAACGGAGACACGACTCATAGGTCGGATAGTGGCGCGGATAGGAACGGCAGAAACTATCAGAGTGACAGGAGAGCATGGAATCCTGGCATTTCACTCTTGTCAAAATGGATTGAAGGATAGGAGAAACTAATCCAACATTTCAGCCCTTAGCATCTTGCCTTAAAACACATGCCGCTGGCACTGAAAATTGTCTATGTAGCAGACATACTCTACTGATATGTAGGAATGCAAATACCATACTTCTGATCAGAGAATAAAACACCAGTAATGGCATCTGTTAGGCTGGTCTCTCAGAGCAAAATTTGCAAATTTTTATTTCGAACACTAAAGTAAAAGGACTGTTTCCTCAAAACAAACCAGTTGCTAAAAGAATGTTATGCAATAGTGCCAATGAGTCCAGTTTAATTAGTGTGATTAGACTATTGCAGGTACTTAACACGTAATGTAAAAAGTCAACATTGTGGCCGAAGTTTTTAAATTAGATGCCATCTGATCGGTAGTATGTCATTGTCATAGTGACAGTTATGAGGTGCTGCGTATGGTTGTTCGGAATCTGGTGTTAGGGAAAGAGGCCACTAGCACCAAAGTTTGTAACACTTGGGCTGCCCATTTCTCCCAGCTTTTATATTCTCTGCACACATTTAATTTTCATGTAAGCTCAGATTCCTAACTAGCAAATTCTTTACTGTGTATAGTGGACCATTCAGAGTGAGGCGAATTGTCCAGGAAAATGCTGTACTGATTGAGCCGATCAAGGGAAAACAATTGCGTGGGCTTCATCACATTTCTAACATCAAATTATGGAAAAGTTAAGGATAGATCGAAAGTAGGCAATTTATGGTAGATAGTCAGTGTATTTATTTGTGGTGTGTAACGTTGTGCAGGGTCAAATCTAACAAGAATTTTCAGGCGGGATGTCAGGAAGTATGACAGAATAGACTGGTTGAATGAGTCATGAACAGGAGTCCACAGAGTGGTGTATGTACGTATTTTTTGTCATATGAATAAGAATCAAGCAGAAACGACGTGATGATTAATGAGTGGATAAAGATGGTAGATAGAGAGAGAAGCGACGTGATAAATAGCAGTGGATAAAGGTGATATTTAAGGAGAGAAGCGACGTGAAGCAGTGTGATTAATAAAGAGAGATTCGACGTGATGAAACAGTGGTAAATGAAGGTGAGTAGAATTAATAATGTGGAGATGTCTTAGATGTATGTTACAGAGAGGCCTGAGTATGCTGCAATAGAGATTGATGCCAATGGCGAAGGAAGACCAGGAAATGGTCAAGTAGTGGACGGACGGAGAGCCGAAATACGAATGACGAGATGACGGCAACTGCACAGCGTGAAAGGACATAAAGGGAGTATGAGATCCAGATGGTGAACGTTGTGGAATACTGACGTAAGATGTAATATAAGTGTAAACCTAATTCTTACCATAACATTTGCAACATGAAAAAAAAGTAATTTTTGTTGTTGTCTTTGAAGCCTGGTGCCAGTATATCTATTCAAAACGGTACCAAGAATGTGTACAGTTATTTTGCAGGATGAATAATTTGTGTATTTTTTGTTCTTAGATGAAATGTTGCAATTCTAAGTTCATATTTAGCAGGATGAATAATCGGTAAAGTGAATGCAGAGGTAAGCCGATGGAGAGAGGTGCCAGAGTGAAAGGACGAATTCGGAGACTGGAATGCTATCTCCGAAACAGCTTCATGTGTTATGTGGTTGAGTATAAGGGAGCAAAGGTATGGCATGTTGTCGTGAGTGTGGTGGTGTTAAGGTTAGCTGACTTCTAGACCTATTCTGTTAGTGTATTAATGGGTTGAATGACAGGGAAAATGTGATGTCTGGTGAGTGAGAGTCGTAGAGTAGTGTGATCAATGCGCACACTCCTGTAAAGGGGATGCTACTGATCCATAACTAAAACATTAATGTGCTTTGTTGTTCGATTTGGATGAACCTCGATGGCAGGTCAGGATATGACGTCATGTGGATGGTACATACATGTCCTAGAAATGTTGTTATATATAATAAAAAGGTAAAATATATAAAGAGATACTAATTTCAGTCTGTCACAAGCACAAAGGTGCATTGTATGTTGTAGATTTAGAGTCTTCAGTTTCTAAAATGTTTGTTGTGTTAGGATGTTAAAGTAGTTTACTATTTAATAACATGTGGTAGGTAATTGTGAGCTGTGTAGATTATTTCTTATTTTTTTGTTAGAACACTTTCAAGGGGTATTAATTTCAGTCTGTCACAAGCACAAAGGTTCACTGTATATTGTAGTTTTAGAATCAACAGTTTCTAATATTTTCACTGTGATAGGATGTTAGAGTAGTCTACTATTTGAAATTGTAATTATGAGCTGTATAGATTGTTTCTTATTCCTTTTGTTTTTTTTTTACACTTTCATGTTTTGTATGAGGGACGACAGGTACAATCAATAGCACAAATGTGGGCTGTATATAGAAAAGGGATAAATGTTGATGTTGTATGTGTAGAAAACTAGGATGTATGATTTTACGTTTTTTAGAACAAAGATTCTTTTATTACCAATGTATCTAATAGATCATACATGTAATCAATGAGTATTTAAATACTGTAAGAATATCCTTTTGTCTGTAATGTTGCGAGTTGCACGGAAGGGTCTGACTGATTGGGTGTCGTAGCGCTGAAGTGCTCATGCAGAACGCGCCCGTACCTGCATAAGAAGGCCATGGGAGAGGCGACAGAGCCGCGGCACTCCCCACTCCACAGCCGGTCGAGGTACACTCCACATGCCCACTAAAGCAGGTCAACGGCCTGGGGCGACACGCACCTACCACTGGCTGCCATTCATAAGTTCCACGACCCTTACGACTGGAGACAGTATCTCGCGGAGGCAACAGCGGGTGGTTTTTTGTCTGCTAAACGGCTCGTGCGGCGGCTGTGCGACGGCAGAATGAACGACGCGCGGCAGAGTCCGGCGGGCATTTTTTAACAGCAACTATTAACTAGTACTGGACTGTGGAGCCGTGAAACAAGATGACTGCTCGTATGTCTTCATAAGGTGGAAGGTGAAGGACTGGTGTTTCCGTGTTGTGAGTGGTGGAAAAGATTTTGTATTTAGCAGACAG
Source organism: Schistocerca serialis cubense (assembly GCF_023864345.2). Taxonomy (NCBI): domain Eukaryota; kingdom Metazoa; phylum Arthropoda; class Insecta; order Orthoptera; family Acrididae; genus Schistocerca; species Schistocerca serialis. Next base: position 92,495,547 of record NC_064639.1, on the reverse strand, counting down.
GACGATTGTTTTGTTTTGTCTTGACCACTGAACGGTGGTATCCATAAACTTCTGGCAGTTACTTGTTAAGTGTGCTTTGTGAATTGCATGTGGGACGCTTGGTATACGTAAAGAGGACAGTTGTCGTTTAGTGACTAATTATTGTATGAACGCAAGAAACTGAAGTGGGACATTGACTTTTGCATTTGTAGTAGGAGACATTTCTTTAATTGGTGCGGGAATAAGTGCTGTTTGTCGGAACTTACGACTTTTAATTACACCATGAACTGAAAGGACAGAACCGTGGGTAATAGTAATTGTAGGGCCATTTCTGGACGACTAGATTCGTGTGGATGGTACTCTGAAGGTGACTATGACATTTGTGTTTAATGTGAGATACAGTTTATTGTTCAGTGCGTGTTCAAAATGCCGATTTGAGTGACTTAAAGACTTTCGACCGGGTAACCATGGGAGAGCTTTGACACCGAGACAGTGTTTCTGGGGAACCTGTCAGCAACTCTTTTGACCCCAAGAAAATCACAGAATGAAATGATTCCGTGTGACTCGCAAGATAGGGAATAATGTATTTGTACTTGTAATTGTGTAATTTTTTTTTATAGGTTTCATTCCTGAAGGGACAGCAAGTGTAATTGTATTTCATTAACATTTGTGTTTCGAATAGTTAGTGTTTTTGTTTTTGTTTGTTCTGGGTTACCAGTTCACGTAGCATGTTTATTAGAATATTTGGTACAATGATGCTTTAATTATTAGCCGGTGGCGCAATACTAACGTAGCGGCTCTTGTTGCATTGGTCAGTAAGGTTGTCACGGGGGACAAGAGTTTGCATTGTACGACAAATATCGGAATTAACTGATGCATTTTGATGTCGTGGACAGAAATGATCTTGTTGGTGTATTGACTCAAGCCACTTATTTGCATTATCACAGTGGTGATATTTCACATTAAAATGTAATGAAGGCTAGTCGAAATGCAAGTTCTTCTCGTCTAAATGTGTAACAACAGAGAAATGAGCAGTAGAGTAAGGTACGAGAGCTACTGGTGGATTCAAGCACTTATTGCTAACTATTTACTGCGTGTATTGATCAAAGTTGATGGACTGACTAGCTCAGCAGCAGGTATTTGTACTGGTGAACAAGGATAAGGTTAAACTCACAGTCGAGTAGTGGTGGCAATTGCTTAAGTGATGATAGTTAATGAGGTATGACATGATGTCTTAGATTGACTATATTACGTAACCAGTATGTAACTTGTGGTATATATCATTGTTTTTCTTCTCAGTTTTATTTCTCTGTAGGTTTGATGTATGTTTTACAGTAATGGTATGGAGCCTGACATTCTACATGTAACTAGTGTACGCAATGTTTTTCTTTTGTTGATTTTGTTTTGTATTTAGACTTTGCTGTGTAAAGGTTTTTACCCTGCAATTTATGAATGTCAGATTACTTGCTCTGTGTTTGGACAGTAAGCTATTTAAAATTTCATGAGTACAATTAGTATTTTTTTATTTGTTTTAGAATTATTGAAGTTTGGATTACTCCTCAAAATAACGGAGATCCCGGTAACTAAGCCAATTTTTATCTCACCATTATTTTTTATTTGTATGATGTGATGTTTTATTTGTCATTTGAATTGTTGTAAATATGTATGTGTAAGTTACTCTGGATTGTGGAGAGTACAATAATGCAACAACTGTGTCAATAATTTGGTAAAGTAACAGCATTTGGTCGTCTATTTGAGGTCACCAGGGGCTAAGGTCTCCTCCTGGTTATTATGATGACTTGCTACGTTTGTTCTAATACAGCTTTCTTAAAAAAAATGTTCGTAACCACCCTCGCATTGCAAGGATAGTACCGTGCCATTATTTTCTGCATGGGTAGCCGGTGGTGAAAGGGTACAGTACCGCCCGACATTGAAAATAGGTACAACATACTTCATTATTCTTGTCTGAACAACACATATTTTCTAATAATAACTCAATTTCAATTAATACAGCGAAGCTGGATACCTGTGTGGGAAAGAATGACAATTTATTTATTTATTTAATTGATCACATGTGCGCTCCCACAAAATAAATCCCTACATCCAGTTTGGTGAGATCTGTGAAATGAGTGAATGTATGGTCGTCCATTAACGCAGATAGTGAATGTGAATATATGAACACCTTTGAGACGATCCTTTGGCCACCTTTGGTGGGACCAAAGAGATGAAATTTACCTGAGCTTTGAGCGCCTGAAATGTGGCTGACCAATACGGTAGCAAGGTGCTCCCCCACTTCGACAGAGGTGCGAGAGGACCTGAAGAACGGCCATGTTTCAGCACTCTGCCGCTGGATCTTGTGCTGTTAAGACCTGTCTTAGTTGTGCTCCATAGAGACAAAAGAGTGGAGACATGGTATGCATGTGGAATATTTAAGAGTAGTTTGAAATAATAACTTATGTAGTTCCTCCTTTGCGTATTGTAACTGCACCTGAAGGGCACAGATCTTATGCTCCTGATCCTGTGTCAACTTATTTCTACTACAGATTCTGCATTCCCAGGATAGCATCTCCCTAGGATGCCCACTGGATTCCCCACTGCATTCCTCCCAATGAAATTACTATGCGCAAATCCCACAGAGTAACCCACTACTCACAAACCTACGACAGAGGCCACACTTTCGGTCACGGTAAAATTTTACAGGCACTGAAAAAAACTATATCTACATTAATATGTTCAGTTACACCAGTATAACTATTTATAGAACTAACAATAGCGGTATCAAAATTCTCTGCCTACAAAGCAACTACTTGTATTTATACTACTTCACCACAGCTAATACCAATACCAAGAAAACTTCACAAAATTATTAGCTAAAACTAAAAATTCAAGCGGTCACTGTAACACTCAACGAAGTTAAAACACTGAATGAGAATTATACTGAAATATTTCACTAGAAACAATAAGAAACGTCAGCTGAAAACTAAAGCACGAAGTTTACTAAACGACTTAAACGCACAGAAATCTCTAAAAACACAGAAAGCGTACGTTTCCAAAAGTTTATTAAATCTTTATTTTGCCACAAACAGCACGAAACACCGCTGAAAACTATTAAATTTAAATTTAATAACTGATCTGCCGTTTCATCCATTTCGTGCCTATATGGACACAGTACTAATGAGAAGATTGATCGGGTGTGATATGCCATCAGTTGGCCTCCGTGATCACCAGACATAATACAACTGCATTTATTATATTGACCGCACGAAATGCGAAATGTTGACCATCAATGGTTGGAACTGAAATATTGAACGTGCCTCTGAAATCTTCCCAGAAAAAAATTGAAGTCTATGTCGAAATACCACCTACCAAAGAAGACAGGAAGCAAGTAGTCTGACTATGTCAACATTCCTTTCATGAGTTATCTACAGAGCCAATGGACCTTGATGTCGCCTGGAGCATACATCTCGCCCAACATTGAGCCTCCACCCACTACAGGTTAACCTCCATGATGGAAGGATAGGTTGAAAGTGGAACCTCCATAATAGATGGCTCCTTTATCGCAGTGGAACACTGACTGTTTCAGGACACATGTGTAGGAACAGAAACACAGGAACGCTCCCTGTGCTTGAGTTAGCAGGAACCTCATCTTAAGGCATGTGATGCCTCGTAGTAGTGGCTAGTGGGCTATGCACTATCACAAGGATTCCCTCATTGGGGAGAAGGCCAAGGGAATGCATCTTTCCTTTGTTCTCCACCTGGCTGCTAATCTGCAAACAGGTGAAATTCAGAGGACCATTCTTCGATGGTTGTATTTACCTATGCATGATGTGATGGACTCTGAGACTGTAGCGTATCTTACCAAACAACTCTTCTGACCATATATCCTACTTGTAGACTGCAGTGCCCATCATATATTGTGGGATTCAAGCTCTACTTCCCGCCAGGGTCGAGTTTCAGAGAGGCTCATGAGCTCTCACAAGCTGTGCATTCTGAACACGGGCGCTCCTACTCAGATCTACTGGGTCATCCAACCATCGACCTCTCTTTCTGCTCTCTATGCCTTACAGACTGTGGTCAGTGGAAATTCGTTGATTCACCTACTGAATGCACCTCTCTCTGAAAAGATGCAACCACGATGGACGATCAGCAGAGCCAATTGAACGCTTTTCAGCCAGCTTCCTGAGTGTGAGTGCCATGACAACATGCATGAGAGGGTGAACAGCATCATATGTGTAATTGACCATGCCACAAACTTCTTCATCTCAACGTTCTCTCGTCATCCTAGGATGCATCTGTGTCTTGGTTGACTGATGATTGCCGTTTAATCACCCAAGTCGGGATTGCAGCTCTTCGACCGTTTAAGTCCGTCCAATGGCGGAAAACCTCACAGCCTTTCGATTAGTTAGGGCCAAGGTTCGACACATCGTCAAGGAGAGCAAGAAAAGGCCATGGAAAGAGTCCCTGGACTTCATCAACCGTTCCACTTTTTCTGCTACAGTATTGGAACCCATCAGGAGTATTTACAGTAAAGGCAGCGTTGTTGAATCACAGGTGTCTTCAAGCAACACGTAGAGACAAACAAAGACAACTGGAAAGAACTTTACGCTGACTGCTGCCACTGTCTTTGGGATGCAGCGTTCCATTGTTACGGTGCCACCATGGAAAGGTGTGAGTGGGACTTTGGATCCAACAATATATACCCCCATAACTGTACAGTCTCCATGTGTGATTTGTCACTGTCTGCGCCCAAGGATGCAGAAATTGCAGCCAGGATCAAAGGAAATCTTCTTCCAATATTTTAATTCGATATGGGAGACTCGTGGAGGCAGGCAATTTTGGTACCTCTCGTCAAACCAGGAAGGGACTGAATGCGTACCAGATGTCACTGGACCGTTACCTTAACAAGCTGTGTAGGAAAGGTCTTGCAGTGCAAGGTTAACCGTCATCTGGTCTGGATGTTAGAGACCATGCTGCCCCCAAGTCGCTCTCAGTATAGATTCAGGAGGTTTCGGTCCACTGTCGCATATAGTGATTCTTATTTGTGATGGATTTTGCCATTTTCTGTTCCTCCTCCAGTACTACAACAGAAATTCGTCAGTTGCAACTTACAGTAAAACAAATAGGAGGAGTGAACTGCAGAGACTGTTTATACGCTTTCTGAATAGAAATATGTGTGTTAGTTCTAATACACATTTCAAAAAACTTTTGCATCACCTCGGTTGCGAGAGTTCCAGAACCTGTACAGAAAAGTGGATAAAAGTGGATTAGAGATCAACATAAACACAATTTCCGCCCTTTTTATCGCTCATGAAAACCACACATTGCATGTTGTATCACCACACAGCGAGACCATATGAGGTGGTGGTCCAGATTGCTGTACACACTAGTACCTCTATCACCAAGTCGAACGTCCTCTTGCACTGATGCATGCCTGTATTCGTCATGGCATACTATCCACAAGTTCATCAGGTACTGTTGGTCCAGATTGTCCCACTCCTCAACGGCGATTCGGCGTAGATCCCTCAGAGTTGTCCGTGGGACACGTCGTCCATAGGCAGCCCTTTCCAATCTATTCCAGGCATGTTCGACAGGGTTCATCTCTGGAGAACATGCTGGCCACTCTAGTCGAGCGATGTCCTTATCCTGAAGGAAGTCATTAACAAGATGTCCACGATAGGGGCGCGAACTGTCGTCTATCAAGACGAATGCCTCTTCAGTATGCTGCCATTGTGGTTGCACTATCGGTCGGGGGATGGCATTCACGTATCGTACAGCCGTTACGGCAACTTTCATGACCACCAGCAGCGTACGTCGGCCGCACTTAATGACACCCCCAAACATCAGGTAACCTCCACCTTGCTGCACTCGTTGGACAACACGTCTAAGGAGTTCAACCTGATCGGGTTGCCTCCAAACACCTCTCTGACTATTATCTGGTTGAAGGCATATGCAACACTCATCGGTGAAGAGAACGTGTTGCCAGTCCTGAGCGGTCCATTCGGTATGTTGATGGGCCCACTGTACCGCGCTGAATGTTGTTGTTGCAAAGATGGATCTCGCCATGGACGTCGGGAGTGAAGCTGAGCATCATGTAGCTTATTGCGCACAGTTTGAGTCGTAACACCTCATCCTGTGGCTGCACGAAAAGGATTATTCAACATCGAGGCGTTGCTGTCAGAGTTCCAAAAAACAAAACAAAAAAAAATGGCTCTGAGCACTATGGGACTTAACATCTGAGGTCATCAGTCTCCTAGAACTTGGAACTACTTAAACCTAACTAACCTAAAGACATCCCACACATCCATGGCCGAGGCAGGATTCGAACCTGCGAGCGTAGCAGTCGCGCGGTTCCGGACTGAAGTGCCTAGAACTTTTCGGCTACTGTCAGGGTTCCTCCGAGCCATATGTCAGGGTTCCTCCGAGCCATAATCCTAGGTAGTGGTCATTCACTGCTGTAGTATCCCTTGGGCGGCCTGAGTGAGGCTTGTCATCGACAGTTTCTTTCTCTCTGTATCTCCTCCAGGTCCGAACAACATAGCTTTGGTTCACTCCTAGGCACCTGGACACTTCCCTTGTTGAGAGCCCTTCCTGGCACAAAGTAACTATGAGGACGAGATCGAACCGCGGTATTGACCGTCTAGGCATGGTTGAACTACAGACAACACGCGCTATGTACCTCGTTCTTGGTGGAATGACTGGAGCTGATCGGCTGTCGGACTCCGTCTAATAGACACTGCTCATGCACGATTGTTTACATCTTTGGGCGGGTCTAGTGACATCTCTGAAGAGTCAAAGGGACTGTGTCTGTGATACAATATACACAGTCAACGTCTATCTTCTGGAATTCTGGGAACTGGGGTGATCCAAAACGTTTTTTAATCTGTGTAGTTCTCGCCATAATTTTGATTTACCTGAACTTATGTGAAATACTGTTCTTCGAAAGATTCTTTGTGGGTTTTGGGCCTCATTTATGACTCCAAACTGTCGTGGTTACCACACCTGAAGTACCTGTAAGCGAGGGCCAGAGTGTGCTGAGCATTTCGAAGTGTCTTAGTCACAAATCTCGGGGAGCAGACAGGACGCTTCTGCTCCAGATTTATAGGGATTTTGTTCAGTCGTGGCTGGACTACGACGCACAGTTTATGGCTCAGCGTAGTCTTCATACCTGAACGTCATTGAAACTGTATACAGTCAGGGTATCAGCCAGGCCATGGGCGCTTACAGGACCAGCCCCATGCCCAACTTACGTGTTGGCACTGCTGAAATACCACTTACCATCTAGTGGGAGCTTCTCTTGGTGCATGAGGTGTATCAGTTACTCGCCACTTCCCAGAATATCACACTATTGTTCGTCCAGTTTTGGAACGTCTCATTGCCAATGGTAACAAGGCTCTTTAGGATGCATGCAGTGCGTGCTGGAGTCCGATGGCGTTAGGCACTTACAGGCTCAAATCCAGGGTTTTAACCGACTGCCACGCTGGTTACTGCAGAGGCCGAGAGTGATTGTAGATTTAGTGCAGTACAAGGGAGATTGTAGTCCTTCTTCTGTTTTTAAGATAATACAGTCCAACCTTTTAAAAAAGCTCAAGAACAATGTATTTTTCACGGATGGGACTAAACCGGGAGACTCCATTGGTTGCTCTAATGTTCTTTTCTTTTTTTTTTATCGTGTCCTCAAGATTTGGTTGTCTGCAGAGTTCACAGTATCAGATGCTGAACTATCTACGATCTTGAGAATGTGAGAGCAGGTGAGGTGTGCAGTGCACGCTAAATTCCTCGTCTGTTTCGTCTCCATGAGTGTCCTTCAGTCTCTGCATCGCTTGTATGAAGCTGATAAAGTAGTTCAGGATATCCAGGTTTCTATCACCTGACTGCAGAGGCTGGAGAAGGGTGTGTGGGAAGTAAGGGCGAATGTACCAGCCAAGGAGGCGTGTCGTGATCCTTGGTGAGTTTAGTGTGATATCTTCCTGTACGCTGTTGAGTTACAGAGTGCTCCACCAATGGGGAGGTGAGTGGCTGGAAAAGACAGACAACAAGCACCGCCTATTACAGCTTACAGTGCAACAGTCCTGCACCTTCTTGCAGACACGCATGGGACGAGAATCTCCTTACTTGTCTTCGCTTAGGCCACAGCCCTATGGCACATGGCATCTTGCTCTAACGAGAGCACCCTCCATTGAGTGGTGCTCGTGGCATACAGATCACTGTGCGCCGCATCTTATTAGGTTGAGTTTTATTTTCAGACCAGAGGGTAGTGGCGAATTTGCCGACCAATCTGCTCTTTATTTTAAGTTCCGTTCCAACGAATGTGGTGAGAGTTTTAAGCTTAAGTTATTTGTTCGCCTTGTTTTCTAAAATTTTAAGATGTTGTTAATAGGTCTAAGGCGCTACAGTCATGGACTGTGCGGCCGATCCCGGCGGAGGTTCGAGTCCTCCCTCGGGCATGGGTGTGTGTGTGTTTGTTCTTAGGATAATTTAGGTTAAGTAGTATGTAAGCTTAGGTACTGATGGCCTTAGAAGTTAAGTCCCATAAGATTTCACACACATTTGAACATTTTTGTTGTTAATGGGCTAGCACGGTGACTGGATCATCCATGTTTTTGGTAAGTGGTCGACCAGTCACATTTCCCTGTGCCTTCCTTTTAGCTCTTCTGTGGTTTCACTTGTGTTTTAATCCCACTTGTAGCACCTATAATACTTCTCAGTTGTATTAAGGCCTATGAGATACAGTGACTGTGTGGATCAACGCGAGTGAGGTGGGACTGAGTGAACGAGTGTCATTCTATTGGATTTCATCTCTCTGTGTGACAACAATTTTAGTCGTTTCATTCCACATTCGTTTCTTTTAATAGGTGTAAGGGCGCTGATGACCAAGGCGTTGAGCGCCTGTAAACCTCTAACTCTCTCTCTCTTTCATTCTCTCATAACCACACACTCACGCACACACACACACACACTCAATCCTTTTGTGTCCTTTTTCTCTCATTGGCGCTTTCCCCTCCATGTTTCTTCCATTGTCACTGTCTTTGTCCTTTTCTCTTCCTTATCACTGTCCCCTGCTTTGCCAGTTTCATGTAACTGCGTCCCATTGCCAGCCACAGATTTTATTTTCTTTCTCGTTTACTCTCTGCTGCCTTTCTTTTCCACCTGCATTGTCTCCACTTCACACATGTTCTTGTGGAGGGTCTGCTGCAGGTTTTTGACACGTATACTGGGAAATATTGAAATGTGGGAATTCAAATTTACTACCACTGCCTCTCACTGACCCTCACTATCTCCCCTCTCTTTGTCTCCCACTGCCTTTGTATTCATCCATCTCTCTTTCACTTTCTCTCTGCCACCTACGCTGACTGCTCTCTCTTTCCCACTCACTGGCACTGTCTCCTGTCTCTCCCGCCGTTGCTGTCCCTCTGCTACTTTCTTTCAACACAAAAAGGCGCGAATAATTTCTCATCTCAAAATTTTTGGTGAGGAAGGTGGAATGAAGATTGAGGCAACGGTTTCCTCACTCTTGTCTGAGTTTTTTAAAGGGGAACATATTCGCCTTTTTTTGGCCTTACAGGAGCATTTTTTCGCCGGTTCCCTTCATTTCCCTGCTGCAGCAGTCTGTAACTGCTTACCTAAAAGGAACGAATTCCATAGGTTAGAAAAGTTTTGAAAGTTTATTTATATACCCCGACACATTTATATGTTTTGACAAATATAAACAACAAATGTGTACTCATGATAGAGGAGTAGCACAGAACGCAGAACGGGAATTCTCTTCGTCCAAATGGGAATCGCCTTTCGTTTCGATCAAATAAAAAACATTGAGTCCTATGTTAAATAAAAATAAATAAATAAATAAAACCGCCATTTGGAGAATAAAAACAATACGTTTTAAAGCGATATTTCGAATGTACATCGTGAAGTGGCCACGCCGCAAAATAGATGGATCCCCTAGATTAAAGAGCTCAGGACTCCAATCCAGCGGAAGTTCACTTTACACTATTTTTGATACAGGTATAGAGCATTTTTAGGCGACACATGCAGTATATCAAAAAATTTGGTTTTTAATTTGGAAGTAAAAAGAGTCTCGAGTGACAAAATAGGATTTGTAATGTGCTTACGCTGCCAGGGGGCACCATACAATAATTTCCAGAGAAAGAAACATTATGTGTTTTGTGAAGTGCCTATTATGCAGAGACAGCGCGTCATAGGGCTTAGTGACTTCAGAACCCTTGCGATGACACGTGAAGTCTGGCATATGTTTACTACGTTATTATTAATTTACGCCTCAGACTGGATATTTCGTGCATCTCTTACGTGCGTAAGTACGGTAACTTCGAACCTGGCAGTCTCAGTAACGGATAGCAATATCGAAAAAAGTTTCAAAGCTCTCCGAGAACAATATCATAAAAGCATATAGTAAAAATTTCGACGGTTTGAAATGAACAGACTTTATAGAAGCAGCCATCTCTACAATTGGTACTTATGGTACCTAAAAATCATGGTTTTGTAGTGTATCTCGATAACAGACACAAATGTTTGAAAACGAAACAATGGCGTTTCTAGATGTATATCTAGAGATTGTACGCTCGAGCCGTTGTCAATGGTTAGTTATTTAGGTAATTGTGGCCCACAGTGCAAAACCGGCTAAAAACGGGTTTTTGTGAAATTTCGTGTTGGTACGGTAATTTGAATCTCTGGATACCGATAACGAAGTTTCTAAGCTTCACGAGAATAACATCTTAATGACGTATGTTAAAAATTTTGACTGTATGTCATGAATAGAAATCACGGAAGTGGCCATCCTCGCAATTGGTACTTTTCGTAACCAAAAATCATGTTCTTCGGGGTTTCCACAGGAACCGCCCATGAACTAATGGCGATTTTACAAGCCGCCTATCATCCACCCTGCTGCAAAAGAACCAAACGATTTTCGCCATTTACATGTACTGGAGGTAGTTTGTATTTTTTTTTTTTTTTAATTTTGCCCTATTCTTTGGGGTATGTGCAGTGTACCCGTTCTTCCGACAGATATGGGCTGTCCAAAACGCTTGTCGCCTTAACACTGTGATCAATAGAGCCAGACATGTGGCCGTTTGAAAAATCGCAGTTTTGCATGCGTCTTTCTGGAAAATATTGGTACCATGCACTATCGAGCACGGACAGAAATGAAAATGGCTTTAGAGGAAATGAAGTGTGGACACTATAGTGTACTTCTATTACAATGGAATAGTTAGTGTCGGAACTTACGCAAGGTCGCAAATACTATTCGTGAAACAACTGTGATCAGCGACATCATCCCAGTTGTATGTTAAGTTGCAGAACACACCTAAAACTGGTGCAGACAGGTCACTAGCGTTCTCGCACGAAATACGCACGCACAAACAACGTGCGAGACGCACCGTGGGGCTAAAACAATAACTGGAGCAAGTAGAAAAACAATTAGTAACCAAAATTAGTGAACAAAAATAGCTATAGAAGTCAGGAAACATAGGTATAATTGTATACTTCGGTTAAAGTGAAATTATTAGTTCGGGAATGCATACGAAATTATAAATACGATTCGTGAAGTAATTCTAAGTAGTAGCATTAATAATAATAGTATGAAAGATGTGCATTAGGTCTGACTGTCTGACGATAAATAGCTTAATGTGCTTGTTAACTGTAAAGACTGTACGTAAGTACAAGGTAAAAGACCTACAACTATAAAATGTAATGTCTATAGCTCATTGCTCCACCTGGAGCAAAAATGTGTCAACGGCTGTAAGTTGTCGATAGTTTAGTATCTGTAAAAGTAAATGACTAAGTACCTGGTAATACGTGGCTAACGACTTATAACTAAATCGGTACTTCAAACAGTAGATGACTAACAATATGTGGGTGTAAATGAACAACTAAACCTAAAATGTGTTAAGAAGATATAAACTAATCATGTGTAACAAATGTAAGAAACAATAACAGGTTGACTAACCGTAGCTGTGAAGAGCTGTTGAGACGTAACTGTGTTTTGCTAACTAACAGCAACTAAATACAACGGTAGATGGCCAAGCTGTAGTGTGTAAATACTTACTGTCTGTAAATAGCAAATTAGTGGCAATGTGACTGCAGCAACGTTTGGCAAACTATTGAAACTAACATACCGACTGCAACTTACCGACTGAAAATTACTGAATATAACTACAAGTAATTGTAGTGCTAACTGTGACTTACCGAATGACAGAATGACAACGTTCTACCTATGAAAACTCATTGCTTCCTGCAAATAACCATCTTTAGCTTCGGGAGAATGTCCATTTATACATCAAAAACTGATTGTAAAAATTCTGCACACTTAGTAGTCCAGTTATGAGAAAGACGTGGAGTGGGAGTTGGGGAAGTGGGGAGCGGGTGGGGGGAGAAGAGCACCAAAAAGAAGAGGGGGGGGGGGGTTAATGTTAGTGGAGTGGTGGAGTGGGATAACGAAGGGGAGGGGGGAATTGTGGAAGGGGAAGGTGTGAGGAGAGATATAAAAGATCAACTAAAGGAAACTGGCATGTAACAGCTAGACTCTTACGAATAATAAGATGAAGCTATTAAGATAATTAGCTGCTACCTGAATGTTTCTACGAAGAATTGATAATAACGTACTAACTATAACTTACTAAGTATAACCTAACATAAGGGGCGATAGAAGGTTTGCGTTTGAGGGCGTTGCTGCAGAGTGTATGCAGTGCAACTCAACTCCTATGTGGATACACGAACACCGACTTTTGGACAAGTGATTGGTGTGAAATTCGTAGTTTTCCGACGTGCATGTAGTTAATGCGGAAACGTAAACGCTGGCGAAGTCACTGCAAAAGGCGTCGAAAGACGACAAACGTCTTGCTATTCATTTGTTAGTTGCTGAATGACAAACACCGGTAGATATCAATCGGAGAATGAAGGATGTCTAAGGGGCAGCATGTCTGTCTAGAACCAGTTCCATGCTGGTCTCGATTTGACGCAAGACCTGAGTGAACTACGAGGCCAGCCTGGTCCATTACGGACAACTCAAGCTGGAGACACTAGAGTGCTCATTCTATGGTCCTGTCATGCATTCATCACCCCTTCGATCTCTTAAGAAAAGCCTTGAAGGGCCAACAATTCCTATTGGACGGAGGATGGGCAGCAGGCAATAACGGAATTGCTTCTCGTAGCAGCACACTGTATTTTAACAAATTGATATCTTCAACCAGCTAAGTCGGTAGGATGATTGTTTCAATGTTCACGATGATTTCGCCTGGTTGGCATACCGATTCTGGTCTGTACGGCCTCCGAAGGGATCGTTTCTTATAATTATAGCTGTAATCAAATGATTATAGCATTGATTGTGGCCTACTGAATAATAACGTTCTACCTATGGAAACTGATAGATAATTATCTGTAAGGCTGAAATCTGTAGCAGGTCAGAAAGTGGTTATAAAGAACTATAACCATAGCAGATTAGTTGATACAACAAGTGGAATGCAGGAGGGGGAGTTGGTATGGGGAAAGGTTTTAAAGAAACGGAAACCATGAGAGAAGGAGGGAAAAACCTGAAATGGAGTGAGCAAAACATTACATATGGAGTAACGGGGAAAGGAGGTGTTTGGGGGGGGGGGGTGGGGGAAGGATATTGATGTGAATAATTAGGGTAACAAACAATATTAGCCCAAAAATGTCTTGACTTACTGTTTCACAAAAAACACAGTTACAGATAAAAAAGTAGTCCCATAAGTCGTTGACACTAACTTATTTTACTAACCGTTAATATGTAGCCTTTTTGTGTATTAGTTAATACAATGGTTCTGAGCACTTACATTTTCGTCCAGGTTTTAGGGCAACTAAATATGTGTAAGTTTTTGTTTTCTTACTGTATGTTACTTTAGGCTTCAACTCTGGGAGCACGTCATCAGATGATTGCTGCAAGTACTTGCATGATGTACGGAGTACTCTGGTGTCGTTACATCATATTTATAGAAGTACTACGATCCATACGTAAGAACTCATGAATTCTTTCGGCATTAACGCTTTTTTTATTGTATTACATATTGTTCTCGTGTTTTGATAGAACAACAGTGATAATCTGCATTCTCTTGCTTATTTTTGACACTCGCCAATAATTCAATAATTCTGACCATGTACCATCTGTGTTTAAATTTTTAGAATTTCCTTTGTAAATTTTCTGATACTCTTATCTAGTTTGTACTTATATGTGATATTTTCTGTATAGTCTTATGGGGAAGGGCACTGGGTGCCTGGAACTAGGAAAGAGATGAAAGTTCTTTTGTGAAAATGTTTGCTGCTTCCTTTTCAACAAATTACTTACTATTGCTGAAGATGAATAAAGTGGTGTATCATATTGTTTCTCATACTGTATCCCGCTGCATGCGTGGTTTGACACACTTTTTTTCGTGTACCTGGCTACCATTTCATTGTTGCATTACTATCGTCAGGTTGAAACGACATTAAACGTTAGGCAAGACATCGAACCAAAGCTGATTAGCTGATTGTGCTACTACTAGTTAATAAGGCCGCTTGGTAGGTGACAGATTTGGTGGAATAAAAGTTCCTTCAGAAACAGCTAGAGCGCGCTTCCTTCCTGCTTTTGCGCGTGCTTTCTCACACATTACCGAGTCGGTCGAGGATCTGCTGCGTTTATATCGCTACAAAAGCCTTCAGCTCGCTCGTCTCACGTGACTCCTGGCGAGGGCTCAAGAGGGATCCCCGAGCAGCGAGCCCGGCTGTTTGGCAGTCTGCGCGGCCCCGGGGCGGAAGCACCCCCTGCCACATGCTAACGAGCCGCCATCCTCCTCCACCCCCGTCATCTGAATATCGACGGCTCAACAGCCCAGGGCGGTGGCCTAAGCCCGCGTGACGGACGCCGAGATCGCCGCCGCCATGACGATGCCGCCGGCAGGCACTACTAGACAGAGCATGGCCACCTATGGCAAGCTAACATACACCCACAAGCGACAACATCGGCAAGCCCCTGCATATCAGAGACGTTGACTGGATATGCCAGCCGCTACTGAAGCCGCCCAACAGACTACACCAAGGAAACCGACAAGATGGCACACTGACGCACAAACAAACCGCCAACATTACCCTACACTGTGAATGTGATATATGACCTATCGGTCACAAAATGACGATGAACCAAACTGTTAGGGGTATGCTGATGCTGACCGAGAAATCACCATCGGCACCCAGCAGCAGCGGCCTAATAACACCACCGCACAACGTCAAAGGTATCGACCTGCGTGATACCCACTGCTAACAAAGCCTATCCTTGCATGACCTGCCGCACACAGTAAGAAGACCGCTACTGCTCTTACAACCCGACCCAACTATCGCAGAGGTTTTTTTCTTCTTTAGCTCTTTCCTTGGCACATTTTTCCATCTGCCCTTCAAACCACTACCCATCGTTCATCTCTAGATGAGCGCGTATTAATGGTTAACCTCAACCAGACGTACGCAAACATCGCAGTACCCACATCCTGCGACACCTCACTTTAGTGAACACTGCCGACCGTTGGTGACCAAGCGGTTCTAGGCGCTTCAGTCTGGAACCTCGCGACCGCTACGGTCGCAGGTTCGAATCCTGCCTCGGGCATGGATGTGTGTGATGTCCTTAGGTTAGTTAGGTTTAAGTAGTTCTAAGATCTAGGGGACTGGTGACCTGAGATGTTAAGTCTCATAGTGCTCACTAACCCTTATGCAGAGGTGGCAGTAGACCTTCTGAGTTGGCCATCATGCAGGTGTGGGTGTGAAGGGGCTCCACCTCGGTGAACGATGCCGACTCTACGCTTCACACTGGGGGCTAATCACCTCTCTCTGTGTGATTTTAATTCCGCTGATTTAAAGACCCTCACATACATCTCGAGGAATTCATGTGATTTTCATTCTTGAAAACACGCATGATTATCAAGACTCCGTCTTATCCGTCGCACAGTTATTTCCTTCTACTGACCCATTCACGTTACAAGCTACCAGATGTGGGTTTATACCTCGTCGGCTTGATGTAGACTGCAGGAAAACGACCATCCCCAGGGAAGTGTACTAGATCCATCTCTGTTCAGTATATACAAGAATGACCAACCCATAGCACCCAATAGTAGGAGCTTCTTGTATGAAGATGATACTTCTATAGCCACGTAGTGCACAGATTTTGAATCAATGCGAAACACCCTCATGAATGCTTTTAAGCAACCTTCCAGACGCTACAAGACTGATCTACGTAAACCGAATCCCACAAAACACAAGTGTGTGAATTTCATTTGAAAACAAGGAAAGCTAGTCTAAGATTAAAGATAGTATGGTTAGGTGTCGAACTGGAACACTGTGACACCCCAAAATATCTAGGAGTCACTCTTGACAGATCCGTTACTTTCAAAAAGCACTGTAATAAATGCAAATCAAAGTCTTTCCACCGGGAGAAATATTCTACGGAAATTGGCCGGCAGAATACTATGCTTGTCCTGTTTGGTGGTTCTAGGAGCTTCAGTCTGGAACCACGCGGCTGCTACGGTCGCAGGTTCGACTCCTGCCTCGGGTATGGATTTGTGTGATGCCCTTAGGTTAGTTAGGTTTAAGTAGTTCTAAGTCTAGGGGACTGATGACCTCAGATGTTAAGTCCCATAGTACTTAGAGCCATTTGAACCATTTGTGCTGTTTGGTATAATTCTAAACATTCCAAAGAGGAGGACATAGCTCTCAATGACACCTGCAGAGTCATAACAGCTTGTCTGAAATCCACTCCAGTGAAATGGCTTCACCATCTCGCAGGAATGGCATCACGTCATGTTCGAAGAGAAATAGGTGCGAATGAGGAAAGACAGAAAGTGGAGCAGGAGAGAACGCATCTTCCGTATGGGCACGAACTGCACCCGCAAAATGGAGGAGTTTCCTTAGAACGTCGACGGCACTTGGAAACGTTGCGTAAATAGTTTGAGAGTTACGACTTATCTTCCCTCCCACTGAAAAGGAGTTTCAAAAATGTACCTCCTGCTTTCGATGAGAAATGGAAGACTCGTAAGTTGCTAAAAAAGACTGAGATCTGGAGTTGACAGATCAAAAGTTAATTTGGTGATGTGGTGCTACACTATCAAGATGATATTCAGTATGACTGTGGAACAGACCAGACTGCTCGTCACATGCTTCAATTCCGACTGCGTCCAGTCTTTTGCACACGAGATGAAAAATACTCTGGAAGTCGCCAAGTTTTGGACAAAAATAATGTAGTCATAACTGTGTATAACATGTATGTGTCTGATGCAAGAATAAATAAGTTGAAACTTTTATCATTATCTAAGATGCAAGTTCAAGATGTAAGCAGCAGAAGATTTTGACACACGTCTAAGTCTGCCAATGCACCCTTACATCGTTATTGTATCTGTACATAGATTACGAAAACACAACCTGCTTTTGATGGTATCCTAAGTTACGTCTGTAACACTTGTTACGCTTTCCGCCTTTCATTGTCGGTAGGAATTACGATCGTAACATTTTTAATAAAATGTCAAAGCAGTGTTAAGAAATACGAGATACGACGAAATAAGAGATACGACAGAATGTACATCTTCGTCGGCTTTCTTACGTTTCCCTGTCCGTAATGGAAGACGATGACCGGTAATTGTCACTCAGTAGATAGAGCGTGTGATGGGCTGCTCCATCATTACACAAAATGAAAAGTAAATCCGATAACGGCCATTGTGGTAATCTGCCGAATGAAGCATAACCAACGCATTTTATGATGATGTTACACTCCACATACTCAAATACTTTCGTGCGAGACTTAAAGAGAAAGTAAGAACCAAAGGCATACTGAATATTTTATTGTTGTAGTAGAGATCATTCTAATCCTATGTAAAGTTGTATTTCTACACCGTGTGTCAACTCCACAGTCCAAATCATATTTTATATCTACTTCATATCGGATTATTTTTCTGCGATATACGGTTCGAAACTTAGAAACGCAGGGGTCTCCTCCTTTTTATCAGAAGAAGTGTAGGATACTCCTAATAATAAGGCGTAGCCAAATGAAAACGAAACACATGGAAGAAAAGTAAGTAAACTGTTTGTTATTTCAAAAGTGGTCGTCATAACACATTTATCCCATTCTGAGATAAGACGGTCAGGGTGTTCATGAGAAAATGTTTGCGCTAGCCTACGGAACCACAGGTTGTACGTAGGCGTGCACCCCTTGACCGAAAGGAAATCGACGGCCACGAACGACTTTCTTCAGGGCACCAAAAATACGGAAACAGCGTGGGGAGAGATGCGTGTGGGTGCGCCCACATGTCACGAACGTCATTTGCCGTACACTGTAGAAGTTCCGCTGCAAGCGCTAACGCAGCCCCGAAGCCTGCCCATGCAATTTGCCTATTTATAGAGCCCTGAAGTAACACATCGGTGACCGCCTATTCATTTCGGTCGAAGAGGTGTACGCATAAATATAATCATGTTTCCGTAGGCAACAGCAAACATTTTTCCATGAAGGCATTGACAGTCTGCAAAAAAGAGTGGTGACAATTACGTGTAAAACTGAATATTTTACTTACATTTTTCCCTATGCTCATTTTCATTTCACTGTCCCTTCTACCTCTACATCTGCGTGATTACTCTGTTATTCACAATAAAGTGTTGGCAGAGGGTTCAACGAATGTGCGAGCCCTGATTTCTCTTATTTTATCGTGATGATCATCTCTCCCTATGTCGGTGGGTGCCAGCTGAATGTTTTCGCAATCGGAGGAGAAAACTGGTGATTGAAATTTCATGAGAAGATCCCGTCGCAACAAATCACGCCTTTGTTTTAATGATTGCCACTCCAATTCACGTATCATGTCTGTCCCACCTGATGCGGATCCCACACGGCACAGCTATACTCCAGAATGGGGTGGACAAGTGTGGTGTAAGCAGTCTCCTTAGTAGAGCTGTTGCACCTTCTAAGTGTTCTGCCAATGAATCGCAGTCTTTCGTTTGCTCTACCCACAGCATAACCTATGTGACTGTTCCAATTCAGGTTATTTGTAATTGTAATTCCTAAGTACTTAGTTGAATTTACAGCCTTCAGATTTGTGTGACTTATCACGTAATCGAAATTTAGCTGATTTCTTTTAGTACTCATTTGAATAACTTCACACTTTTCTGTATTGAGGTTAAACTGCCACGTTTCGTACAATAGAGATACCGGGTGTAATCCATTTTGCAATTCGTTTTGGTCATCTTATGACTTTACAAGACGGTAAATAACAGCATCATCTGCAAACAATCTGAGACGGCTACTCAGATTGTCTCCTATGTCGTTAATATAGATCAGGAACGATAGAGGGCCTATAACACTTCCTTGGGAACGCCGCATATTACTTGCGCTTTACTCTTTGACTTTCCGTCTGTTACTATGAACTGTGACCTTTCTGACAGGAAATCACGAATCCAGTCGCTCAACTCAGGCGATATTCTATCGGCAAGCAGTTGGGTTACAATACCATTGTGAGGAGTGGTGTCGAAAGCCTTCTGGAAATCTAAAAATACGGAATCAATTTGATATCCCCTGTTGACATCACTCATTACTTCATGAGTATAAAAAGCTAGTTGTGTTTCAGAAGAACGATGTTTTCGGAATCCGTACTACGTGTCAATAAATTTCTTCGATGTAATTCATAATGTTTGAACACAGTATATGTTCCGAAACCCTACAGCAAATCGACGTCATTGATGTGGGCCTGTAATTGAGAGGATTACTCCTACTTCCCGTTTTGGGTATTGGCGTGACTTGAGCAACTTTGCAGTCCTTATGTACGGAACTTTCTGTGAGCAAGCGGTTGTATGTAACTGCTAAATGTCGAGTTAATGTATCAGCATACTCTGAAAGGAAACTGACTGGTATACAACCTGGACCGGAGGTCTTCCCTTTATTGATTTAAGCTGTTTTGCTATACCGAGAATAACTACTTCTATGCTTCTCATCTTGGCAGTTGTTCTTCATTGAAATTCAGGAATATTTACCTCGTCTTCTTTGGTGAAGGAGTTCCGGAAAACCGTGTTTAATAACTCTGGTTTAGTGGCAGTGACTGTTGCTATCGCGCAGTGAAGGTATTGATTACTTCTTTCCACTCGAGTGCTTTATGTATCACCAGAATCACTTCGGGTTTTCTGCCAGATTCCGAGAAAGAGTTTCGTGTGGAAATAATTAAAAGCATCTCACACTGAAATACGCGCTATATTTTGAACTTCTGCAAATCTTGGAAAATCTTGGGGATTTTGCGTTCTTTTAAATTTGGCATGCTTTTTTCGTTGCTTCTGCAACAGCGATCTGACCCGTTTTGTGTACCATGGGGGATAAGTACCAGCACTTATTAATTTATGTGGTATATATCTCTGAATTTGCTGTCGATACTATCTCTTTGAAAACATTCCACAATTTTTCTATGCTTATGTGATCAGATCGGAATGAGTGGAGACTGTCTCTTAAGAAGGCGTTAAGGGCATTTTTGTCACCTTTTTTTAAATAGATGTACTTCGTGATTCTTTTTTATGGTTACGGTATTCAACCTGGCACCAACTGCCTTGTGGTCACTAATCCCTGTATTCGTCACGATAATATTTGTCCAGGATTATTGGTTGCTAAGAGCTCAAGTATGCTTTCCCAACCTTTTACGCTTAGAGTGGGCCCATGAACTGATTGTTCAAAATAATTTTCTGAGAAAGCATTCAGTACAATTCTTTTGAGTTTTATGCCTGTCGCCGACTTTAAACGTATAATTTTTCCGACATATCGAGGGTAGATTGAAGTCACCAGCAACTATAATTGTACGAATGTGGTACCTATTTGAAAGTAGACTCAAGTAATGTTTGAATTATTCAGCAACTATATCATCTGACTCGGGGGTTGGTAAAACGATCCAATTAATCTATGGTCTGATTGTCAAGTATAGCCTCTACCCATACTCTTTCTCAGGAACTATCTACAATGTTACAAGCTAAACTACTTCTGACAACAAGAAATACTCGACCACTAACTGTATTCAATCTATCCTTTCTGAAAACTGTTAGGTCGTTTGAAAAAATTTAGCGTGAACTTATTTCCGGCTTTAGCCGGCTTTCCATACCTATAACTATCTGCACTTCAGTGCTTTCTATTAGGGCTTGGAGCTCTGGTTCTTTCCCAATACAGCTACGACAATTACTTGTACAATACCAATCGTTTCTACAACTACTTTACTGAGTTTTAGCTGCCCCCTTTTAGACGGACGCCCTTTCTGTGGTTTCCTGAGACACTCTAACCTAAAAAACTGCCCAGTCTCTTCCACACAGCCCTCACTACCCGTGTAGCTGCTTTCTGTGTGTAATGGACCATTGACCTATTAAGCGGAACCCGGAAACGCACCACCTGATTGCGCAAGTCATCGAATCTGCAGCCTACACGGCCTCAGAACCGTCTGAGCCTCTAATTCAGACCCTCCACACGGCTCTGCACCAAGGACTACAGTCCTGCAGGTGGTGAGCTCCACCTTAATTTCGCAAGCAAGAGTGGTAGTCTTTACCATTTCCGCTAACCGCCCGAACTCAGAGAGAGTCTCCTCTGGTGCAAAACGACACACGTCGTTCATACAGACACGGGCAACCACCTGTAGTTGGCTGCACCCTGTACTCTTCATGACATCCGGAAGCACCCTTTCCACATCCGGAATACCTCCCCTGGGTACGCACACAGAGTGCGCACTGGCTTCCTTCCCCTCCTTGGTAGCGATGTTTCTAATGGGCCCCCCACTACGCACCTAATGTAGGAGTTCCCAACCTCCAGCAAACCCACGCTTTGTGAATGTCCAGACCTTGCGAGCCGAGAAGCTTCCTACGGAACAGGATGGACAACTGCATCTGACTCAGATACTTCGTCAGCCATAACGTCCGAAACCTGTTCGTGAAACGAATCGGGGGGGGGGGGGGAGGAGGAGGGAGGGTGCGATAGGCCCTTCGGAAAGACTTTCACTGCCTGCCAGACTTTGGAATAATCTCTCACTTGGCCACAGGTGAGGGATCAACCACAGTGCAGGCAGTACTTGGGGCAGCCAAAGTAGTGGACCGATCTGGGGACACGTGGGGCGTGTTCGACGTGTCTGGCATCCCCACGCCAGACCCCACATAGTGATGCCCCTCGGCAGCAGCCTCAAGCTGTGTGATGGAAGCCAACACAGCCTGGAGGTGTGAGCGAATGGTCAACAGCTCAGTTCACATCTGTACACAGGACTCACAGTTCCTATCCATTACTGAAGTCGCTCCTGTTTGAAGCTCATAAAAATATGTAATAAACGAACTGTGTACTCGGCTTACTATCAGCAGCAGCTCGGGGAGCTCTCTCACTGACAATCTAACTGAGACTTCTAGTCATCACAAATAATTGAATTATTAAGAGGAATAAAATCTTATTTCTGTCATCAGACTTCTCACTGGCGTGGCCAGAGGCCACCATTTCATGTAGTGTGTGCCATTTTTATCGTAGAGTAGTACTTTGTCGTCACATCCTCATTTCATTCGAATATACGGGATGCTTTAGATACATGAAACGAATATTTATTGAAATATGTTATCGTAGGAAACGCTGATCTTTCTGAGAAATAATGAATATAGTATGCTTATTTGTTTTCCAGAGTTTTGAAATAGAACGTCGTTACGTATCCCAAATTATAGAGGTGGTTGCAACATACTGTACCAAACTGTGCTCAGATGGATGTTATGGCTGCAAGATATTCACTTAACTCTTGTGTCCAAATGAGTGCCTGTTTCCCTGGATCCGCATCTCAATACACTTTCTAGACAAGCACTTCTTGCTGGTCTTCATCTTTCTCGGCTGGCCTTATCGAACCACTAGTCTCTTGAAGTCGTCGTTTATCACGCAAGAGCTTAATGGCTGAATGAGCTCTTACACCAATATTTATCACGGCATGTACCAGGCCTGCTTCATTGGTATCACGTCGGCATTCACCTATCAGCAAGATGACAAAGTACTCATTGGACATGTATACTATGTTTATTCCACTTCAGTATCTGTGTCAGGCAGAGGCTCGTTTGTTTGTTCGTTGCAGCCTGTGTTCTACATTTGACAATGTGAGGACACATTCAACCATCTAACCAAAATTGACTTCAACCAGCAACCTCATATCTCGTCCGCAGACAGTCTGGAAGTCTTTCAGGCACTCGTTTGAATACCTCACTTAAACGAACATTCCACTCCAAAACATCCACCTGAATACCCGTTTCGTGCAGCAAGTAGCATACAGACCTAATGTCTTTAACGTTTCTAGTTCACTAACCAAATTTGACATATATTCATTTATTTAAATGCAGCAGCCACGGGATAGAAAAAATCTATACAAATTAAAAAATGGGGCCGCCCGGGGTGGCCGAGCGGTCCTATGCGCTACAGTCTGGAACCGCGTGACCGCTACGGTCGCAGGTTCGAATCCTGCCTCGGGCATGGATGTGTGTGATGTCCTTAGGTTAGTTAGGTTTAAGTAGTTCTAAGTTCTAGGGGACTAGAATGAGATTTTCACTCTGCAGTGGAGTGTGTGCTGATATGAAACTTCCTGGCAGATTAAAACTGTGTGCCGGACCGAGACTCGAACTCGGGACCTTTGCCTTTCGCGGGCAAGTGCTCTACCAACTGAGCTACCCAAGCACGACTCACGCCCCGTCCTCACAGTTTTACTTCTGCCAGTACTTCGTCTCCTACCTTCCATACTTTACAGAAGCTCTCCTGCGAAACTTGCAGAACTGGCAGTCCTGAAGGAAAGGATATTGCGGAGACATGGCTTAGCAAAAGCCTGAGGGATGTTTCCAGAATGGGATTTTCACTCTGCAGCGGAGTGTGTGCTGATATGAAACTTCCTGGCAGATTAAAACTGTGTGCCGGACCGAGACTCGAACTTGGGACCTTTGCCTTTCGCGGGCAAGTGCTCTACCAACTGAGCTACCCAAGCACGACTCACACCTCGTCCTCACAGCTTTACTTCTGCCAGTACCTCGTCTCCAAGTTCGAGTCTCGGACCGGCACACAGTTTTAATCTACCAGGAAGTTTCTGGGGGACTGATGACCACAGCAGTTAAGTCCCATAGTTCTCAGAGCCATTTGAACCATAAGGCAGGGACAAGGAGATCAACAGAGGGGGAAGGGGCTGAAGGACAGAGGGAGGAGGAGCAGATTGGCAGAGGGATGGGGAGGGGGAGATGGACAGAGATAGGCGCAGAAGGAGATGGACAGGGACAGGGGAAGGAGGGCCTGTATAGAGAGGCAGATGAAGAGAGTGACGAAGAGAGGGGCGACGAGATGGAATTATATCGGGAGAAAAAGATCGACAGACTGAATGGGACAGATTGACATAAGGGGGAGGACCAGAGTGACAGAGATGATGAGAAGGAGATTTCTAGAGAGAGGGGCATAAGGAGATGAGAGAGATGGAGGAGGTGATTTACAGAGAGGTGGTGGAGGTGGCTGACAGAGTGAAGGGGAGGAGGAGTGGTAATCAGATAAGGAGAAGAAGATCAACCGAAGGGGAAGGGGCAGATGAACAGAGTGGGAAGAGCAGATTGGCAGCGAGATTGAGAGGAGAAGATGGACAGTGAGGTGTGGGAGGAGACCGACAAAGTGGAGGAGAAGGACA
The DNA here is from genome assembly GCF_023864345.2 of Schistocerca serialis cubense. Classification (NCBI taxonomy): domain Eukaryota; kingdom Metazoa; phylum Arthropoda; class Insecta; order Orthoptera; family Acrididae; genus Schistocerca; species Schistocerca serialis. The sequence goes on along the minus strand of NC_064639.1, from coordinate 92,470,921 downwards.
TGAAAGAGTTTTTTTTTTTATTTTTGACTGGTTTGATGCATCTCCCCCCCCCCCCCCCCCCAAGCACGAGATCCTCTCCGGTGCCACACACTTCTTCTTAGAGTAGCACTAGTTCCTCAGTTATTTACTGGATGAATTCCAATCTTTGTTTCCTTCAGTGTTTATCATCTACAGCTCCCTCTAGTGCCGTGGAAGTTATTCCCTAATGTCTTAACACACGACCTGTCATTGTGTCCCTTCTCCTTATCAGCGTTTTGCACATATTCCTCTCCGATTCTACACAGACCCTCCTTAGCCCTCACCTAATAGGTCCACCTAACTTTCAACATTCGTCTATAGCACCACATCTCAAAAGCTTCGATTCTCTTATCTTCCGGTTTTCCTACAGTCCATGTCTCACTACCATAAAATGCTGTCCTTCAAACGTACATTCTCAGAAACTACTTCCTCAAGCTAAGGAATATGTTTTACTCCAGTAAACTCTTCTTGGCCAGGAATTCCCTGTTTGACAGTGCTAGTCTGCTTTTAATGTCCTCCTTGCTCCAACCGTCACTAGTTATTTCGCTGCCTAGATAGTAGAACTCCTTAACTTCATCTACTTCGTGACCAACAATCGTGATGCTCACATTCTGAAGTGCTTTGTTCTGCTGCCGCTGGGATGGAATGGTGTACACACACAAGATGTAATTTTTGTTGATGATGTGCTCACCTTCCGCAGTGCTTTGCTCTGCTGCCGCTGGGATGGAATGGTGTATCGAAAGTATCGTGATTAGGGCCGTCGTCGATTTCCGCTCATTACAGCATGAAACAAAAAGAAACGACACACATTAGCACACACATATAAGCTAGTCCTGTTATTTTCTCGTTGTTCTCATTTCTGCTACTTCTCATTAGTTTCGTGCTTCTTTGGGTTACTATCATTCCATATTCTGTACTCATTAAACTGTTTATTCTTTTAAACAGATCATTTACTTTTACTCAGGATAGCAATGTCATCAACAAATCGAATCATTGATACCTTTTGATCTTGAATTTTAGTTCTACTCCTGAATCATTCTTTTACTTCAATCGTTGTACTTGATTGTACTGATTGAATAGCAGGGCCGAAATGCTACATCCCTTTGTTACAACCTTTTTTAATCCAAGCACTTTGTTCTTAGTCGTCCACTCTTATTATTCCCTCTTGGCTCTATATACCAACGTAAACAGTCGTTTTATTGCTATTTCCTCCATGGACTTTAGAAATTCTGGAATGTTATCCATCCCTTTTTTTCTTATTTGATTTTAATTTCCCCAAAGCTCTCTTAAATTCTGATTCTAAGACTGGATTCGCTCTCTCTTCTAAATCGACTCCTGTTTCTTCCTCTATCACATCAGACAAGTCTTCCACACGAAGAGGCCTTCAATGTACTCTTTCCACCTATCCGCTCTCTTCTCCGCATTTAACAGCGAAATTCCCATTGCTCTCTTAATGTTACCACCCTTGCTTTTAATTTCACCCAAGGCTGTTTACTGGAGTAAGTCCTTCCAACAATCATTTCTTGTTCAGTCTCTTTAGATTTTTCATGCATCCATTTTGTCATGGCTTTCTTGCACTTTCTCTTTATTTCATTCCTCAGGGACTTGTATTTCTGTATTCCTGAATTTCCCAGAAAATTTTGTATTCCTTTCTTTCATCGGTCAGCTGAAGTATTTCTTCTGTTACCCAAGGTTTCTTCACAATTACCTTCTTTGTGCGTATGTTTTCTTTCCAACGTCTGTGATTCATCTTCAAATGTACTGCCCACTGGTCTATTCTTAATGGCTGTATCTACAGCATTAGAGAACTTCATGCTAATTTCCTTATTTCTTAGTACTTCTGTACCCACTTCTTTGCGCACTGAGTCTTCCTGATTAATCTCTTGAACTTCATGCTACTCTTCATCAATACTTTATTGTCATATGAGGCTATATCAGCTTTTGCGTACGCCTAAATGTAAATGTCACGTGATATAACTAAAACGTTAGATTGTGTTGTGTGACTATGGCCTCCCGTCGCGTAGACCGTTCACCGGATGCTATTCTTTCGATTTGACAACACTTCGGCGACTTGCGCGTCGATGGGGATGAGAAAATCTCCGACCCTGCCGGACATCGAAACCGGGCCCTTAGGATTGACATTCTCTCGCCCTGACCGCTCAGCTACCGGGGGCGGACTGCGTGGGCCTTACAATCCAGTATCTGCTATTGGAATCTCCGTCTGACCTTGATGTTGGTTGGTTGGTTGTTTAGGGGGAAGAGACCAAACAGCAAGGTCATCAGTCTCATCAGATTAGGGAAGGATGGGGAAGGAAGTCGGCCGTGCCCTTTCAAAGGAACCATCCCGACATTTGCCTGGAGCGATTTAGGGAAATCACGGAAAACCTAAATCAGGATGGCCGGACGCGGGATTGAACCGTCGTCCTGCCGAATGTTAGTCCAGTGTGCTAACCACTGCGCCACCTCGCTCGGTCGACCTTGATGTAATCTAATTGAGATCTTCCCTTTTCATTCGTTATTTTTCAAGTATACGCCATGCTCTTGTAATTCTTGAAAAGAGTATCCACTATGACTTGCTGGAGTTTATTTCAGAATTGAATAAGTCTTTCTCCTCCCTTATATCTTGCCCCAAGCCCGTATTCTCCTGTAATCTTTCCTCCTGCCCCTACACTACATTCCAGTCCTCAATGCCTACGCATTTTCATCTCCCTCTACGTACTGTACTACCCTTGCAATATCCTTAAATGCTTTCTCTCTCTCCTCACCTTCTGCTTGCGACGACGGCGTGTATACCAGAACTACCACTGTCGGTGTTGGCTTTCTGTTGTTTCTGATAAGAACAACCCCATCAACTGCTCATAGTAATACACTTTCTGCCCTACCTTCCAATTCATAAAATATCCTACTCCTGTTATACCATTTTCTGCTGCTGTTGATATTGCCCTATACTAACCTGACGAGAAGATCTTGTCTTCCATCCATTACATTTCACTGAGACCTACTGTTTCTAGACCGAGACTATACATTTCTCTTTTCAAGTTTTCTAGCTTACCTACCAGGTACAAGCTTCTGACATTCGAAACCCCCACTCGTTGAAAACTATCCTTTCGTTGGTTATTCATGCTTTTCCTCATTGTCACCTCCTGCTTGGCAGAGCAATCCCGGATATCGAAATGGGGGCTATTCCGGAATCTTTCGCTAATTGAGAGATCATGATGACACTTTCTCAATTACAGGCCACATGTCCTGTGGACACACGTTATTTGCCTTTAATTCAGTGGTTTCCATGTCATTGATCACTGCTGATTATTCCACCTTTACGAGTAGTTTCCCATCCCAAGGACAAGAGACTACCCTGAACATCTGTCCGCTCCTCCGTCTTCTATTGCAAGGCCGTTCGCAGAATGAAGGTAACTTCTTATGCTTAAAATCTTCGGCCGCCAATGCTGATTATTAATAAAAAATTACCCGGGAGCGGGTGTCAAACCCTGGTTCGAGGACGTTCTGATTACTAATAAAAGACGATGTGCTTTGTAAACGGGTGACGGAACTTCTGAGAGACAAGGACGTCAAGAGGTGTGGTAGGGGCTGATAGACAGATGGGGGAGAAACGGACTGACAAACAGATGGACAGCAGGAGATGGATTGGGAGTGTACAACGAGGAAATGTACATAGAGACATAAGAAGAAAAAATGGTTCAAATGGCTCTGAGCACAATGGGACTCAACTTCTGAGGTCATCAGTCCCCTAGAACTTAAAACCTAACTAACCTAAGTACATCACACACATCCATGCCCACGGCAGGATTCGAAACTGCGACCGTAGTGGTTGCGCGGTTCCAGACTGTAGCGCCTAGAACCGCTCGGCCACTACAGAAGAAGAGATTGACAAAGAGAGGGGGAAGAGGAGGTGGGATTAGGAGATCAACAGAGGGGGAAGGGGCAGATTGCCAGTGTAGGAGGGGTGATTAAGAGGTGGGGAGAAGGAGATGGACAGAGAGGCGGAAGAGGAGACTGAAAAGGAGGGGGAGGAGGAGATTTTTTGCGTAATTAGTGTTCTGATTTATTTGATGTGGCCCTGCAGGAATTCCTCTCCTGTGTCATCATCTCAGGGTAGAACTCGCAACCTATATCTTCAGTTATTTGCTAGCTGTATTCCAGTTCCTGCCATACTCTACAGTTTTTACCTTCTACTGCTCCCTGGAATGCTATGGAAGCTATTCTCAGATTTCTTATCAGATGTCTGTAAGTTCTCCTTGTCAGTATTTTCGACATATCCCTTTCCTCTCAGAGTCTGTGCAGAACCTCCACATTCCTCACCCTACAAGTTCACCTAATTTTCAACATTCGTCTATAGCACCACATCTCAAATTCCTCAATTCCCTTCTGTTCCGTTCTTGCACAGTCCATGTTTCACTACCACACAGTGCTGTGCTCCAAACTTACGTTCTCAGAAACTCCTTCCTCAAATTAAGGACTGTGTTTGATACTAGTAGAGTTCTCTTGGCCAGGGATGTACTTTTTGCCACAGCTAGTCTGCTTTTAATGTCCTCCTTGCTCCATCAGTAACTGGTTATTTCGCCGCCTAGATAATAGAAGTCCTTAACTTCATCTACTTCGAAACCATCGGTCCTTATGTTAAGTTCCTCGCTGTTCTCATTTCTGCTACTTCTCATCACTTTCACCTTTCTCCGATAGAATCTCAATCCATATTTTGTCCTCACTAGATTGTTTTTTCCACTCAAAAAATCAAGTGATTTTTCTTCACTTTCACCCAGGACAGTAAAGTCATCACTGAGTATCACTGAGATCCTTTCAATTTGAATTTTAATTCCACTCCCCGATCTTTCTTTTATTTCAGTCGCTGCTTCTGTGATGTACAGATTGAACAGTAGGGACGAAATACTACATCACTTTCTTACATCCATTTTAATATGAGCACTTTGTTCTTGGTCGTCTCCGTATAGCTTCCTCCTATATTTCTCAGAATTTCGAACATATTCCAGCACTATACACTGTCGAACTCTTTTTCCAGCTCGACAAATCCTGTGAATGTGTCTTGACTTTTCTTTAGTCTTGCTTCCATTATCAACTGCAACGTCAGAATTGCCTCTCTCGTACCGTTATCTTTCCTAAAGCCAAGTAGATCATCATCTAACACATGCTCAGTTTCCTTCTCCAATCTTCTGCATCTTATTCTTGTGAGCAACTTGGGTGCGTGAGCTGTTACCCTGATTGTGTGATAGTTATCGCACTTTTGGACCCTTGCAGTCTTCGGAATCGTGTGGATGATTTTCTTTTTCCGAAAGTCAGGTGTTACGTTGTCAGACTCAGACATTCTACACACCAACATGAACAGTCATTTTGTTGCTACTTCCCCCAATGACTTTAGAAATTCTGATGGAATGTTATCCATCCCTTCTGCCTTATTTGATCTTAATTCTTCCAAAGGTCTCTTAAGTTCTGATTCTAATACTGGATCCCCTAAATCGACTCCTGTTGCTTCTTCTATCACATCAGACGAATCTCCCCCCCCCCCCCCCCCCCCTCGTACACGCCTTTCACCTATCTGCTCTTTTCTCAACATTTAACAGTAGAATTTCACTACACTCCTAATGCTACTGCCCTTGTTTTTTATTTCACCGAAGGCTCTTCTAAGTGCTGGGTCACTCCTTCCGACACATTTCTTTTCGATTTCTACACAATCTTCATTCAGCCATTTTGTCTTAGCTTCCCTGTACTTCCTGTTTATTTCATTCCCCAGCGACCTGTATTTCTGTACTTCTGAATTTTCCTTAACGTATTTGTACTCTCTCCTCGCAACGATCAACTGAAGTATTTATTCTGTTAAAAAAAAATATGTCCTGTGACTAGGGCCTCCCGTCGGGTAGACAGTTCGCCGGGTGCAAGTCTTCCCATTTGACGCCACTTCGGCGACTTGCGCGTCGAAGGGGATCAAATGATGATGAGTAGGACAACACAACACCCAGTCCCTGAGCGGAGAAAATCTCCGACCCAGCCGGAAATCAAACCAGGGCCCATAGGATTAACGTTCTGTCGCGCTGACCACTCAGCTACCGGGGGCACACATTTCATCTGTTACCCATGGTGTCATCAAAGTTACCTTCTTTGTACCTGTTTTTGTTTCCATCTTCTGTGACTGCTCTTTTTAGAGATGTACATTCCTCTTCAATTGTAGCCGCGCGGTCTAGGGCGTCTTGTCACGGTCCGTGCGGCCCGCCCGTCGGAAGTTCGAGTAAACCCTCGGGCATGGGTGTGTTTGTTGTCCATAGTGTGTGTTATTTTAAGTTAGATTAGGCAGTGTGTAGGCTTAGGGACGAATAAGACCTTACTGCAAATTTCAAATTTTCTTCAATTGTACTGCCTACTGGGTAATTCCTACTCTAGCTATAGCGTTAGAGAACTTCAAGCGCAACTAGTCCTTCCTTATTACTTCCGTATCCCACTGCTTTGCATATTTATTCTTCCTAATAGATCTCTCGAATTTCAGCCTACTCTTCATCACTGCTACATTGTTAACTGAGTCTATATCTGCTCTTGGCTACGCCGTACATTCCAGTATCTGGTTTCAGAATCTCTGTGCGACAATGAAGTAATCTATCTGAAATTTTATCATATTACTGGGGCTTTTTCAAGTATACCACATCCTCTTGTGATTCTTGAACAGTTGAACAGAGGGCACATGGACAGATGGAGGAGGAACTGATTGACAGAGAAGATGCAGAGGAAGAGATGGATAGAGAGAGGGGCAGGGGGAGATGGTGAGGGCAAAGGGGAGATGGAGGAGGAGACTGATGAGGAGTTGGTGAGGAGCAGATGGGATTAGATAGGGAGAAGGAAATCAACGGAGGGAAAGGGACGGAGAGACAGTGGGGCAGTTGCAAATTGACAGGGAGATGGGGAGTATGAGTTGGAGAAAGAGAGGCACAGGAGATAGACAGAGGGAGTGGGAGTGGGAAATATACAAAGAGGCAGAGGAGGATACTGACAAACAGAGGGGGGAGGAGATTGAACTATGTAGGGAGAAGGAGATAAAAGGGAAATGGGTAGAGAGGGCGGAGGAGCAGATTGACAGAGGGAGGAGGACAGAGAGAGAGGAATGAGGAAATGGTCAGAGGGAGGGGGAGGAGTATATATACAGAGAGTCAGAGGAGGAGACTGACTGAGGGTTCAAATGGCTCTGAGGACTATGGGACTTAACATCTGAGGTCATCAGTCCCCTAGAACTTAGATCTACTTAAACCTAACTAACCTAAGGACATCACACACATCCATGCCCGAGGCAGGATTCGAACCTGCGACCGTAGCGGTCACGCGGTTCCAGACCGAAGCACCTAGAACCACATGGCCAGACTGACAGAGACAGGCGGAGAGAGGCGGAGGAGGAGATGGAATTACATAGGGACAAGGATATCAGCAGAAGGGGAAGTTGTAGTTGGACAGATGGGGGTGGAGCAGATTAATATGGAAATGGGGGGGGGGGGGGAGAAAAAGAGGTGGACAGGTGGAGAGGGACATAGAGAGGAGACGTGTAGATTTACAAAGAAGCAGAGGAGGAGACTGACAAAGAGAACAGGGGGAGGAGATGGAATTAGCTAGGGACAAGGAGATCAACATAGGGAGAAGAGGCAGACGGGCAGAGTGTAGAGGACAAATTGACAGAGCGATGAGGAGGAAGATATGGACAGAGAGGGGTGCAGGAAAAGATGGACAAAGAGAGGGGGAGGAGGAGATATACAGGGAGGTAGGAGAGGAGGCTGAGGAAGAGAGGAGAAAGGGAGGCGGGGATGGAATTAGATAGGGAGAAGGACATCAGTGACTCAGCAAAGTTGGTACGACGAGGGCCAGAGTTGATGGAACGCGCGCACACTTTTCGCCAGTAGGATCACGCACTTGCCCTCACGGAAGCTGCTGTGGTGTCACCGCCTGACACCACACTTGCTAGGTGGTAGCCTTTAAATCGGCCGCGATCCGTTAGTATACGTCGGACGCGCGTGTCGCCACTGTCAGTGATTGCAGACCGAACGCCACCACACGGCAGGTCTAGAGAGACGTCCTGGCACTCGCCCCAGTTGTACGGCCGACTTTGCCAGAGATGGATCACTGACAACTACGCTCTCATTTGCCGAGACGATAGTTAGCATAGCCTTCAGCTACGTCATTTGCTACGACCTAGCAAGGCGCCATAGCATTGGATATTATTTTATATTGTGGTTATAACATGTACCGTCAAGAGAGATGTTCTACAATTGTGGATTAAAGTTAAGTATTATATCAACTACGTACTTTATTTGCTACTATTAATTCCCTTAACTGTTCCAGGCCTCGCGCCAGCCTGCGTGAGCTTAAGCGCGTGCCTTTCGGCTTCCTCTCATTGTGACTTGGCTGTCTTGCCAAGTCACAACAGCTGCCACAGCTCAAATTCTACGGAGCATATTTTAGTGCTTGTTTATTTTGCTAGTTTCTATTTTGCTTACATCCCAACTTCAGTAACGCCACAGTCGTGTACTTTTCTCTTTTGCGGAGTCTGCTTCTTCTTTCTCAATTAGTCAAGACTGCTTCGTTTGTAATGTTGTTTCTTGATACTTCATACAGTTTTTTAAACACTCAGATGCGGATATCGACTGCACTTGTTGTATGCGTACACAAGGTGTGTTGGCCACTGACCTTACACAGCTTGAAGCTGCTCTGGCCATAGTGAGTAAGCTTCTGATTACTACTCAAAGCTGCAGAGATGTTGGTATACTAGAGACGTGACCTTCGAACAGATTGGTGCCGCTGGATTCCCATGATGACCCGGTTGTCTTCGCGACTTCCGATAACAAATCCCTGACGGCCTGTCTCGAAGCTGAGTGGTGGATAGTGGAGGGTTTGCATGTCTCTGGGCAGAAGGCTCAATTGGGAACTGGCCGAACAGCTAGCACCTGACGCCTTAGCACCTGCTACGAGGTGCAACTCAGTTTTCATAATACTTCTGAGCCAGCACGAGACATCTCTAACGCGTGGACAGCAGTCGATTTTCCACCCCAGTATGGGCAAGTACAGGGGAATGTTTTATAGACATTGGGAGGTCAAATGTTAGCAGGTAATGGAGGCCTTCAGAGAAATAACAAGCCAGGTGAGAAGGAACTCCTGTGCCTATTTAGTATTTACCTACGGGTCTCGTCCTTGACATGAGAGGCAACTGATGGTTCAATTATGAGACGATCCTCAGTTTCTACAGGCTGATTTGGTGAAGACAGTTAGCATAGAACGTGGGGCCCAGGCGGAGTCCGCTATTTATAGCACCGTATTTAGGATCAACGAAACACCCGTGGTCTAGGGGTAGCGTCTTTGATTTACAATCAGAAAGTCTTCAGTTCCAGTTTCCAATCGCATCGCTGCATAAATTTTGATTAATAATCAGCATTGACTACCGAAGACTTCCGGCGGAGGAAGTCACCCTCATTCTGCCAACGGCCTCGTCAAAGAGGGTGGAGGAGCAGAGAGCGGTTCAGGACACTCTATTGTCCTAGGGGTGGTAAACTGCCCCTAAAGGTGGAAGAATCGGCAATAAGCAACGGCATGAGGGCGCAGAAGGAAATGGAAACCACTGCATTAAAAACACGTAACGTGCAACCACAACATTTGGCCTGTAATAGAAAAAGTGTCATGATCTCTCTATCGGCAAAAGATTCCTGAATAACCCATCATTCTAATCTCCGGAGGGGACTATCAGAGGAGAGGTTACCATGAGAAAAAGACTAATAACGTGGTACGAGTCGTGGCGTGGAATATCAGAAGCTTGAACGGAAACTACAAAATCTGAAAAGGGAAATGCAAAGGCTCAATCTAGATATTGTAGGGGTCAGTGAAGTTAATTGGAAAGAAGACAAGGATTTCCGGTCAGATGAGTTTAGGATAATACCAACAGCAGCAAAAACAAAAAGTGGTAAAATGGGAGTAGGATTCATTATGAATAGGAAGGTGGGGCAGAGAGTGTGTTACTGTGAACAGTTCAGTGGCTGTGTTGTACTTATCAGAATCGACAGCAAACCAATACCGACAATGTTAGTTCAGGTATACATGCCGACGTAGCAAGATGAAGATGAAGAGATAGAGAAAGTGTTTGAGGATATTGAAGGGGTAATACAGTATGTAAAGTGGGATGAAAACTAGTAGTCATGGAGGACTGAAATGCAGTTGCAGGGGAAAGAGTATAAGAAAAAGGTACAGGAGAATATGGGCTTGGGACAAGGATTAAAAGAGGAGAAAGTCTAATTCAGTTCTGTAACAAGTTTCAGCTAATAATAACGAATACCCTGTTCATGAATCACAACAGGAGGAGGTATACATGGAAAAGGCCGGGTGATACGGGAAGGTTTCAGTTATAGTACATCAGACAGAGATTCCGAAATCAGATACTGGTTTGTAAGGCGTACCGAGGAGCAGGTATAGACCCAGATCACAATATAGCAATGATGAAGAGTACGCTGAACAGTAAGACATTAGTCAGGAAGAATCAATACGCTAAGAAGTGGGATACGGTTCAAAATGGTTCAAATGGCTCTGAGCACTATGGGACTTAACTTCTGAGGTCATCAGTCCCCTAGAACGTAGAACTACTTAAACCTAACTAACCTAAGGACATCACACACACCCATGCCCGAGGCAGGAATCCAACCTGTGACCGTAGTGGTCACGCGGTTCCAGACTGAAGCGCCTACAACCGCTCGGCCACACCGGCCGACCAGTGGGTTACGGAAGAGTGAGGAATCTCTAAAAGAGCCATTACAGAAGCTGTGAAGGAAAACATAGGTACAAAGAAGGTAACTGCGAAGAAACCGTGGGTAACACAAGAAATACGTCAGTTGATTGGTTGAAGGAGGAAGTACAAAAATATTCCGGGAAACACAGGAATACAGAAATTAAAGTCGCTGAGAAACGAAATAAACAGGAAGTGCAGGGTAGCTAAGACGAAATGGCTGCAGGAAAAATGTGAAGACATCGAAAAAGAACTGATTGTCGGAAGGATAGGCTCAGCACACAGGAAATTCAAAACAACCTTCTGTGACATTAAACGCAATAGTGGTAACATTATGAGTGCAACGGGAATTCCACTGTTAAATGCACAGGAGACAGCGGATAGGTGGAAAGAATACATTGAAAGCCTCCATGGCTGGAAGATTCATCTGATGTGATAGAAAAAAAAAATCTCTCTTCTGACTGCCTTATACAAAATTTTTGAAAAAGTAATGTATTGAGAGTAGCTTCACACCATTGTAAAAATAAAGCTTTAACAAAATGTCAGTTTGGTTTCCAGAAGGGTTTTTCAACGGAAAATGCTATATATACTTTCAGCAATGAAATATTAAGTTCTCTGAGTAACCGGAAGTCACCCGTTGGGATTTTTTGTGATCTATCAAAGGCTTTTGATTGTGTAAATCGTGGAATACTTCTAGATAAGCTCAAGTGCTGTGATATGAATGGGGTAGCACTCAAATGGTTTAAATCATACCTAACGGGAAGAGTGCAGAAAGCTGAAATAAACAGGTCACATAATATGCAAAAAAACTGGTGATTTCTCAAACTGGGGAACAATCAAGAATGGGGTGCCGCAAGGTTCGGTCTTGGGTCCTCTGCTGTTCTTAATATGTATTAATGACTTGCCATTTTATATTCACGAATATGCAAAGCTGGTACTTTTTGCCGATGATACAAGTATAGCTGTCACACCCGACAGACAAGAATTAACTGGTGAAATTGTAAATGATGTTTTTCAGAAAATCATTAAGTGATTCTCTGCAAATGGACTCTCATTGAACTTTGACAAAACACAGTATATACAGTTCCACAAAGTAAATGAAATGATCCCATTAATAAATATAGACTTCGATCAAAAATCGGTAGCTAAGGTAGAATATTCAAAATTTTTAGGTGTATGCATTGATGATGGATTAAAGTGGAAAAAACACACTGAGGATCTGCTGAAACGTTTGAGTTCAGCTACTTATGCTATTAGGGTCATTGCAAATTTTGGCGATATACATCTGAGTAAATTAGCTTACCACGCCTATTTTCATTCTCTGTTTTCTTATGGCATCATATTCTGGGGTAACTCATCATTGAGTAAAAGAGAGTTCTTTGCACAAAAGCGTGTAATCAGAATAATTGCTGGAGCTCATCCAAGATCATCCAGCTGACACTTATTTAAAGAGCTAGAAATCTTCACTGTAGCCTCACAATAAATATATTCACTTACGAAATTTGTTATTAACAATCCGAACGAATTCAAAAGTAATAGCAGTGTACATGGCTACAACACTAGGAGAAAGGATGATCTTCACCACTCAAGGTTAAATCTAACTTTGGCTCAGAAGGGGGTAAACTATGCTGCCACAAAAGTCTTTGGTCGCTTACCTAATAGCATCAAAAGTCTGAGAGATAGCCATATAGCATTTAAAAGGAAATTAAAAGAATTTATTAATGGCAACTCCTTCTACCAATTAGATGCATTTTTGGATATAGTATGTGGGTAGTTCCCCAACCTCCAATAATAATAATAAAACCCGTGGAGTCCCGGCAAAAGAATAGGCCTCCGGTATGTTCTGCCAGTCGTAAAAGGCGACGAAAAGAACAAACCAACCCCCCTTTTAGTGTGATTAGTTGTGCACAGGATGGGCGTATCGGCAGACGGTGAGCGTTGTGGAATAGAAGGGTAATTTTTGGAGAAAGGCCATTTATTGGCTAAAGCATGTTGAACGGGGCTACATAGGCCTAGCGAGGTGAGGGTGAGCCAGAGCTTATAATTTGGCGAACATTGTTCGCGAAGCTACCGAAAGTTGTTGTCTGCCAAAACTACGTCCACAGTGCCGCAGCACCGGGAGAAGCGGCAGATGTTCAATGCTACAGGGCGCGCATCCGACTCGCGGGTGAGCAATAATGCAAGAGAGCGGGCCCGGCGACGGGCGGCCGGGTATGTTCGACGCACCACGCGGCTTCCTCCGCCCTGATTGGTCAGGACCGAGCAAACCGTGCGGGCGGCATGGAACTTTCCAGAGCGTTGCCTGCTAAGCGACGCCTGGGGCGGCGTTACCTCGTCAGCACATGAGAGAGGCGCGTGAACAAGGTGCCCTTCATCGGTGCTGACTTCCTGTTACTAAACTGTGGGACGAAAGAATTTACAGGCAGCTAACACTGTCGGTCGTGGCTTGGCCGCAATGGAAAAAGGAAGTTACCGTTTGGAGGCTCATATAATAAAGTAAAATCCCTTATTGTCTGGCTCATTCTTTACACTCCTCCCCCTTCCGTCGGAGCGGAGAACGTATGTGAACTCGCTCAATGTAATTATTATTTGAATGTAAACGTATTTAGTTTGCAAATCAAAGTAAACATTACTTGATTAAGAATGGCCCTCACGGAAGACGGCAGGGGTCTTAACCTATGAGAGGATGTAGAGTAAAGACCTCCTAAGGGTCGCAAAGGAACTTACACATGTCAACAATATTGCGTGTATACAACAATCATCGTAAAACATCAAAACATCATAAAACATCAAAACAAAATTATAACAAAACATAACAGTGTGAATTAGGTATACATGCCAAGTGTTCTTCTTGCTAAGATGAAGTAAAAGTTTTTTTTTTTTTTTTTTTTGCTTTTGTTTAAATAAGTTGAAAATGTGAACATATCACCACTGATGAGTCACTGCGGGGGCGAGTGGCGCGTGGCGGCGTGGTGTGTTGTCCTCAGCGGGCAGCGCGCAGGCTGCCGGCAGGAAGGGGGCGTGGCCGTGGCCAGGTCCGTGCACTGGAACTCAGCGCAGGGGGGTGTGAGGGGAGGTCCAAATGTTTCAAAACACAGTTGAAAAGGGAGTTATCGCTAAGGGAACACTTCACTACACTACACTAGTTTTTCCACATTAGGTGATATTAGAATTGCACTCTTAAAACTAAGGGAGGGCACATGCCTGATAGGTCCTTCTCTTTTTTCCCCTTTTTTGTCTATTTGCTTAGTTCAGTTGTTTTAAGTTATGGGCGATATTCGGCCTGAGGCTGAGGTTCCGGAACCATGGGAGGGGATGGTCGCAGCTGTCTACAGAATCCCTTTTTGTACAAAGTCCACATTAGTGCAAGAATAAGAATGACAATGGCTGGAGTTATCGTAGCGGAGGGTATAGTTGTGGTATGGAGTGTGGTGGCTGTTTGCCTCTCATTTATGTGTGCTAACAGGCGCTCATAAGAAATTTGTCTTTTTTCACGTTTTAAGAGGTCGTCAATTGACGCTAAGAGGTGATCATTTGATATATTGGATAAAGCCGGCAAGTTAGCTGACAGAGGAACCACGAATGAACTTTCAGGTAGGAAAAATGTAGGTAAATGGGTGTGAATGCTAAGAGAGTAGGCCATGGTGGCGTGAAAGGTTATTAGTGGCGTGATGACGTCACAGGAGGAACGGTTTGCCAGAAATCCACTGGTTGAGATTTCTACCTGGTAAGTCTGCGATTGAAAGTTGTGTTTATAGCAATGAAGTGTTAACGTTGTGGGTTGGTTCACTGCGTATACAACATTTGTATTAACGGTCCTAAACCAGGGGTCCGTTAGGCGGACGATAGTTCGTGGGCAGGGTGGCGTTTGGTGCTTCCCCAGGAAGAGATTAATCTCGCACCCCACTGGGTGGTTTCGGAGAACAATCTCGCGGCCCATGAAATTCTAAACATGTATACACTCCTTTAACTGACTCTGCGACATCGTAGTGTGCCTTTGACGGTCCGGGCTGATAACGAGGATGTCGGCTGTATTCCAGTGTACATATTGTCTTGTAGCTGGCCACGCGACAGGAAATACATGTATTTTGTGGCACTCGAATTGACAATAGGAACAGGCGAGAGGTATAAGTATACGGAATTCTATGGCGTTGGCGCGTTTGGTTAACTGGATCCTCGCCATGGCATAATAGTCAGGCAACGTAGTTTCATGTATGGGCAATACTAGATGCATTGATGGAGGTAAGTCGGCGGTAACATTTAGTAGTACTTGAATAAATTGTTTAGGCGGTAAGAGTTCTGAACTTAGTCGTCCTCGTATCCCTAGTTGGATTGTGTTACGTAAGTTAACGAGCAGCAGTTGGGTGGTCTGTATATTATGTGACAGAGTTTGTACAGCCTCAGAAGTTGCAAGATTGAGGGTGAGGTTGTCTATTTCGGCTTGCACGGTGGCAAAGTCCCGTCGCACAGAGTTTTCGAAAGCCTCGTATTGGTGAAGTGTTACCGCTGCGACACTGCGTATCTGTCTCGCAGACGATAACAAATTGTCCTCTATATGCGTTAGTCGCAATTGTTGGCGTGCCAGCATTTCGTGGTTCTGTTGGGTAAGTGTACCAAGTTGCCTAATTTCTTTGTTCCAGTGTTGGGCATCTTTGTGGTCGGGAACTCCGAACACAGTTTTTAACAGCGAGCCTCCTGCGTCGAGCCAAGCTCTTTTTACGCGGCGGGCGGATACAGTTGAGAAGATATTGAGCAGTTCGTGTTGAAGGTAATCGATATTTTGTCGGAGTTTTCGTAACGCCAGTAAGGCTTTCTTTTGTCCTGTCTGCAAAAACAATGATTCATATTTCAACATTCGATCAGCAGTCTGCTGCAGCATTAATTCTTCCTTGCCCGAGTGGCAAGGCATCGAGTATCGTACTGATCACTAAATGATGAGGGGTATACCACAGAGTTTCAAGTTTCTCGAAGACGACGCCTGACATCGATGGGTGGTCCGTAAATGGAGGGGTACTGGAGACCATACAAACAATTGACAGCAGGATTAGCTTCTTAATGGCGTGGCGATGATAGAGGACGCAAAGAGGCAGAGAGACCAAGTGGTGGATCCCCTGGGGTCCGGTAACTCCAAGCGTCCCAAAATCTAAAATAAACAGAGACCTAAGTTCCTTATGGCGGCCCAGAATGGCAGAACTGCGACGCATAGTAATACAAAAAAAGGGCAATCATCGATGATATTACCTTGAACGTCGAATAGGAGTTGAAGCCAGAATGATCCCACCGATGGGTCTTGCAGACACAGTTCATAAGAGGAGACTGAATAGCATTGTGGTGTTGGTCTTCCTTTATACGAAGGAGTGAACGTACTTGCAGAAATGGGGGCGAAGTATTGACTGCGCAACGAATCAAGTCAGCAGTTCTTTGAGTGGACGGCCGCTGATTTGCGGAGTATGCAGTATACAGGGCGTCTCTGCGCAGCAGAAAGACGGGGCGCCGACCGGGACCGCTACGGCGGAGGGTCGCGGGTTGCTGGCGAGAGCGCGATATGAGTGACGAAGAAAGTTAATGGATGTGGTGTAGATGGTAGTGGTAGTAAGCATAACTCTCTTAAGGTATCCAGACGTCTCGATTTCTAAACAGTGAGGAGCATGAATGGATTAACGAGAAGCATTACTCCGAGAAGGGATGCATGGGTGTGAACAGGTATTGGGGATGTCGAGAGACGAGAAGTGAGATTACGTGTGACATTACGTTAGATTCATTGGTTTAAGATTTGCGTTATGTATTAGTAAATTATTGTATAAGGGACAGATAAATCACATCAATTACTTAGTTAGGGGCTATGGATGAAACATATTTAAATAAATTCAACATTCTCAATAGTGCAGAAATGCTACCTTGTTACCCGGATCCTCCTATATAATAGGCTTTAGCCAACAACGACAAGTGTTGACGCGGTAATTGAGAAGGGTCTTAGCAATAGAGACGTATGCATGTGGACAGAGGGATGGATAGCTTGGTACTCTGACGAGAAGTAGGAAAGGAAATAGAAGATTCGAAGTGCTGGGATCGAAGAAAAATGAAAAAGGAAGACAGACCCCAAAGACAGGAAAAAAAACCCTACCCCCCCCCCCCCCCACCAAGATCCCCTACTGTTCCAGTTCTTCACTGTGGCGCCGGAGGGAGAAGTGTGTTCGGCATTCCCTGCAGAACGGACTTGCCACAGCTTCACCTTCCCAGTGCCCGGAAGTTAACCCCAACACTCCCTATTAACTGACCAACGAAGGGTAACAATTAGCATTCCGCAAAACAAAGTAATGGGATCGTCGGTAGACGACTTAGGTACCGGACGAGGTGTGGTACTCGGTAGAGCAGTTGCCATGCTGCAATCTGTGGAGACTCAGCCATAGCTTGGGGGACCATGGTATTGGACAGAATATCAGAAAACAACCATCTGATAAATTGGCGGACTGTCCACTGTGGCACTTGTCAAAAATGCTCACAGGAAGAGGAAATAACACAGGGAAAAATGAGATGAATGGCAAGGACCCAAGAACGGGTGGATCAACTAAGGGCTTGACAATGTTTAAACCTTAGTAGTAAATTAGCCTGTGAGTAGGCTGGGCGCAGGATGAACGCTGCTAGACTATAGTAGTCATATGGAGACAAGAGCCACTGACGCGTAGACGAAAGTGATAGGTAGGCGATCGATTTACGAAACCGAAAATTGAAGGAATAAATCAATCAGCTGGGCTCTCTGCGGGTGCTAACCGCAACGTGTAAGGTACACGGCCATGGAGGAATTCAACGCCGTTGGTAGGGAAAAGAGAAAAGCAAAACTCGACAAGAACCTAGAGATTTACACAGTAGAAGCAGAAAGCGCAAAGAGTTAAATTAGAATCAACTAAGTTGAGCGTAATTTCTGAAGGACTTCTCCTTTATGAAGGTTTAGTGCACGGCGCATCGTTGACACGACGGTATCGCCTACTTAACTGTGTATCTGACAATTCTGCGGCTCCAAGATAGCTCCTACGTACTTCTTCCTAAAACTCGACACCTCTTACATAAAAAAACTTTACTTTGCGACCTAATTCGCAGTCTTTTCCCTCTCAACATCTTGCGACTAAACTCACCGTCTCTATAACTCCTTGGTGCTGGCCTCGTCGGGCCCAGCTAGTTGCTTAAAACTACGTCTATGCTTGGTGACATCGCAGTGTCCTGGGACACGTCGTACAGTTAAATGCTACTCCTTCAATAGTCGGTAGTCCTTCGGATAATACAACGGAAAAGCAGTGTCAAGGTTTTGAACAGAGATTTGCGCTTACTGGCGGTTTAGCTGCGGGCTGGACGCGGTTCGCGTCAGATGGTGCCCGATCAGCTGTCGTCAGAGAGCACGGAACACTGTTCTCGTGAGTTCTTCTTCGACATGAAAGATTAAAGAACGGACTATGTCGCGAAACGGAAAAGTGAAGAAACGACACAGACAGCTAAGGGTCCGCGCGGGTGCCAGCCGCGTCACGTAAGGTACGTGCCCTTGCGGGTGTGGTTCTCTTCTTAATCCAACAGACTACGTATATGGCCAAAGCTTGCTCGTTCTGTGGGTGTGATTCACTCTGTTTACGTTATCTATCACGGGGGTAGGCATGTAGTATGTCCCTCCAGATAAACATTCAAATACAAATGAAAATAAAGCATGGTTACCTCTTAAATTACCCTTCCAAAACAATTTGTAACCTAAGACATCATTAATACTAAACAAATAATTGGCAGTACTCGGGAACTTACTCTAGCATACTTGAAATCCTACAAAATGATTATCCTCGTCAATCTAGTAGCACAGTGACACATGGAAACACTAGGATGATACAAATACTAAATTACTGGTGCTGGCAAACTCTAGCTAAAACTGTGTAAGCATTTGATAATAGCATAAATAAAACATGGACAAAATGAACAATAGTAAAAATAATACATCGAATAAGTAATTAGACATAACTAATTGCATGTAAGTAATTGGACATAAGTAACTGGACATACTCAATTAGACACAAGCAATTTGACATAAGTAATTGCCAACTCATCATTGCGATACAAGCGGTTGCAAAACAGCAACAAAAGCAAAAGTTCAAAATAATATTTGCTTCAAACAAAACTTCCTTATCCTCCAGTTACATTTCGTAGCAAAATGAAGGCAAGTATCCCTTGGCATTCCTCTATGCTCTCGTTTGTATTTTCAAACCAACTGATAGTCTTTGGTACTTCTACCTACAAGAAAACTGTCGTTAAGTCATGGCAATGTTATGTGTAATGCTGTGGCGTAGTGTAAGGTCACGTTAATATTTCCTTTAAGAAGATTCTGATGAAAAATGATTTTATGTCTCCTTCAATGAACAGACCAATAATTATTAAACGTGTGATAAACCGCTTCCTGTGTTGATTTGTATTTGCAAATATTGATGATCATCAGTCATCCAACCAATCGTTCCCGTGTGTATTTATTGTTCCTTTAGCTAATTCTCTCACTTACCTGCTTCCATATAATCAATATTGGCGGCTCGACGAAGCTAGTTGCATCTCGGAAGACGTCGATATGATTTACCTGTCGGTGCTTTGGCTTTTAATAAAATTAGAGTTCATTTGTGATATAAAAAGTGTGTAGGGAGCAAAGTAAGTTCCTTACTATTGAAAATGTGCATAAAGTTGTTGAAAGGGTTCGTTATACACTGGTTAAGTATTTCTGTGTTGAGATTCAGCGCAGCCTGAGGTGCTAAGGTGCGACACGCGCCGCGCTAGTGAGATGCCTGTAAATTCTTTCATCCCACTTCTGACGCCAGTTGTACAGGATGGGCGTATCGGCAGGCGGTGGGCGTTGTGGAATAGAAGGATAATTTTTAGAGAAAGGCCATTTATTGGCTAAAGCATGTTGAACAGGGCTACATAGGCCTAGGGAGGTGAGGGTGAGCCAGAGCTTATAATTTGGCGAACATTGTTCGCGAAGCTACCGAAAGTTGTTGTCTGCCAAAACTAAGTCCACAGTGCCGCAGCACCGGGAGAAGCAGCAGATGTTCAATGCTACAGGGCGCGCATCCGACTCGCGGGTGAGCAATAATGCAAGAGAGCGGGCCCGGCGACGGGCGGCCGGGTATGTTCGACGCACCACGCGGCGTCCTCCACCGTGATTGGTCAGGACCGAGCAAACCGTGCGGGCGGCATGGAACTTTCCAGAGCGTTGCCGGCTAAGCGACGCCTGGGGCGCGTGTCCAAGGTGCCCTTCCTCGGTGCTGACTTCCTGTTACTAGAACGTGGGATGAAAGAATTTACAGGCAGCTAACACTGTCGGCCGTGGCTTGGCCGCAATGGAAAAATGAAGTTAACCGTTTGAAGGCTCATATAATAAAGTAAAATCCCTTATTCTCTGGCTCATCCTTTACAGTTGGTTCAGGACAGAACTGATGAAGCCTCGGACAAGTGCTGTCATGGTCAGGGAACCATGAACCCTATGCCCGTCTACAATGATAACGACACTGATAGCCACACGGACAATGATTTAAATCCAAATAGAGGTGTTTTTCGGGATATGCTTCCTCCAACAACTCCAGAAGGAAAACAAAGAGAGAGGATGAGATGGTCAGATGAAGTTAACCGACACCTCATGTTCTGTTATTACCAAGCAACAAACTTAGGAACCAACACAATTGGATACAGATTATAAAATAAATAAATAAATAAAATAAAACATTAATTATTAATTATGTATGATAGTGATTGGTTGTAATTAATATTTGATTATCTGGAACGTGGACGTTTAATTATTTGGTATCAGACGCTTGACAACGGCTTTTTCGTAAATGCAATGTTATTCGAAGTTGACCGTGAAATAAGACTCAAATAATCGGACTTCGTATTTAAATCGTTTCCAAAGACTGCTGCGGTAGGTGCGGACTCAAAATCTATATCTCAACATTAGAATAGTTTGCCAGCCATGTCAATACGTCGTACAGAGGTGACTGTCTACTAAACATTAAAAAGTTCAAACAGTTAGTTAAATCAGATACATTCAACGAATAAGCCTACAGTTAGATAATTCAACTTACTTTCATAAATATAGAATCTTTACAGAGTCGAGTGCCTAGTGAGATTGCAACTCGCAATGTTCTTATATAACATCAAATATGACGGTGTGCCAGTTAATAAAATATACGAGCTTCCCGCACCAGCTATTCTACTCGACCTACTTCTTCTTAATAAAACATAAGAGTGTCATAATTGTATTTTGTTTTATCAGCGGCATTGCGCGGCAGTTCTGTGCCATAGGCTTTATTTATTTGTCAGAGATTAATTATTTAATTAAGATTTCGCGTTTCCGAGGAAACTCACGCACGCCATGCAAATGTGCCTTTATATTGCCCCCTGAATTGCGAGGCGAAAGGACACACCTGCAGGCGAGCAATTCACCTAAAGGCACAAGAAAATCTAAGTTATCTGCAACTATTTACATGATATACATTATACAGTATATTATATACAAAATTTGAATGGCGCGTGTGCGCCGTAAAAGTTCTTATGTTGGCAAAATATAGTGCGCGCATGCGCAGAAGAGTCTATGTGACTCCGGCACTGCCGTTATATCGTAAATTTAGATCACGCGGCACAGTATTACAGTTCATATTGTTCGTGTGCGCGCGCGTTTCTTAGTCGTTGCACAAAGAAAATATTCCACCAACATTACATATGAAGAGTACATTCTATGACAGGTAACTTAATTTTAAAATTACGATATTTGTTATAATCAATACAACTTTATATTGTTGAATATTCTTAGTTACATAGTATCGCATTGAAGTGCTTCAAAGAAAAATGTCTTTTTGTTTCAGGTGCGTTGACCTATACACATCGTGTCGTTATTACAGTTTATATTCATCTGCTGCACAGTAATGTTTCACAGGTTAGTGTCGTCGTGGTAAAGTTTTTTGATCACAGTAACATCGCTATATAACAACGTAATTGATACATAAGCACGTCCATTTCCTATTTCCATTATAGTTGCTGTGATGCAGTTCGTTGTGACAACAAATATTGTTTATTACAGATCGGACGTGACCCGTTGAGTAATTGGTCCATATGCAGTTCGTTTTCAATATTCCGTGGAAGCTTGGTTGCAGAACCTCGGACGGCACATAGCTGGCGTCGATCCTTGGATAGTCCAGGTAAGTGTATCCGTCACATTTCGAGAACATTCCATTTCCTGAAGTTCCAACCAAAATTCTTCCTCTCGTCGTGTTGTTTTCTGGACAGGCACGTTGTGACCATTTAATTCAGTTAACATCTTGAAGTTAGATACTGTAGTAATGTCACGAGACGATGCACCAATTATGCACTTCACATTTTCAGTTTTTTGCTAAATGTAGCTCACCTAAATGTTCGTAGTTACTTATCAAAGAAGTTGTTCATCGCGTTTACAAAGGTACGATGCATGATGAATATCATTAACAGTTTCTTTCACATAGGTTTCTGCGTAGTTGCAGACTTAGTTATGTACGTTAATGTACGTGAACAGTGGTTCATTACGCAATTTTTTTTAAAGTTTTTCACATTTTGGCACTCGTTATCGTTAAAATTTTCACATAGTAACAGTTACATTATACATCATTTTTTAAAAAACATAAGTAATCATACATATACACGTCACATAGTAACAGTTACATTACACATAATTTTTTAAAAAACATAAGTAACCATACATATACACGTCACATATTTTCTTAGCATAAACATAATACAGTTACACATAAACATGTTTACACCATCATTACATAGCTATAAATTATTACATTATGTCATAAGCCATACAAAAATCTAAATTGAAATCTGGATGGCTCAATATAATTGCATTCACTAAAGCATGTTTAATTGTATTAAAGTCATTCTGGCATTGTTCCGACCAGATCCAAACTTCATTCTTTCTGTGTAGATTTAACAGATGTTTACTGTTCAAAAGTGGTTGTGGTAAGAAACGTCTGAAAAATGAACATAGCCCAAGAAATGATTTTAATTGCTTTTTTGTTCGAGGACTAGGAAAGTTTCTGATAGCATCTAATTTACTGGGATCAGGACGTATGCCCTGTGAATTAATGATATGTCCTAAATATTTTATCTCACTGCAACCAAATTTTGATTTTCTAAGATTGGCTGTGACTCCAGCTTGTGCAAATTTTTCTGAAATTCTCTGAAGTGTGTCAATGTGTTCATTCCAAGACTGTGTAGCTATCGGTATATCATCTACATAGTGTGTGACTGTCTCAACTAAATCATCGCCAAGCACGGTATCCAGGGCTGTAATGAATACTCCAGAACTGACATTCAATCCGAAGGGTAAAACACAAAACTGATAGGTTCGCCCCCCGAATATAAATGCAGTATATTTCCGAGAATCAGGAGTGATACCTACTTCCCAAAACGAATTAGCGACATCTATTGTGGAAAAATATTTTGCATCCAGAAATTTCTGTAATTGCTGTTCTAAATTTTCGGGTTTTGTGTGAACCGGTAAAATTATTTCATTAATTGCTCGTGCGTCTAGCACTAGCCGAATGCTACCATTTGGTTTTTTGACAACAAGTAGAGGACTACAGCAAGGTGAGGTGGATGGTTCAATGACTTTCGAGTCTAACATTTGTTTTAGTTCGTGCCACACAGCAGGTCGTTGAGATAACGGTACGTTATATGTCTTGTGGTAGAAGATCTTGTGAGGCTTAACTTGAATCTTGTACACATACGTGTTGATAACACCTAATCGTTTGGTAAAAACTTGTAAATATTTGGATAACACTTCCTGTAGTTTCATACGTTCATGTACACTGAGAGCTGTAGCTTCATTTATCTTATGATCAATCAATGCTTTCAAATCCATTAGCTCTGTGTCAGATGAGTGTGTGTGAGTGTCTTGAATGTCATTGTCAAGTACTAACTGAACCTTGTACCCTGTACAGTGTTTGCCATGCTTTAGAGTTCTCTTGTTCTAATCAATAATAATTACACTGCCTTATCATTTAAAATACATTTACCTTTGGAGAAGTCTATAATGCAGTCCTTCTCGCTCATAATATCTAATCCTAATATGCAATTTGTCACAAGGTTTTGTACAACCAGGAATGGCCATTGTATGGTTCCATTACCTATTTTAATTTTTACAAAAACTTGCTTCTTAACCCTACATGACTTATTACCTAGAGCAGTAGTTATTTTACAGTTTTGGGCGGGAAACTCAGGTACAGGCTCCAATTCACAAATATTTTTATAGAAATTAAAAGACAAAACGCACACAGCTGCCCCTGTATCTAAGATAATAGTAGTTGGAATCCCACCTACTACACCAGTAGTAGAGGCTAAAACAATTACATTTGTGTTTGAACGACATTGTGTACTGTCTTGCAAAAGTTCATCT
This sequence comes from Schistocerca serialis cubense, assembly GCF_023864345.2. NCBI lineage: Eukaryota > Metazoa > Arthropoda > Insecta > Orthoptera > Acrididae > Schistocerca > Schistocerca serialis. The sequence continues at coordinate 92,446,694 of NC_064639.1, read as the reverse complement.
GATATATTCTCATTGTGGTTGTATCTTATAAATAAAACAGGTAGTTTTTGTTTACAATTATTAGGCATATCAATATTTTGTTATTCAATGGTGGTGTCAAATAACTAATTATCATTGAATTCGCCCCCCAAGAATTCTTCAGCCACGACCCGGGGCGTAGAAGTGACTGTTTCTAGTTTGTTGGATTAGCATTTGTACTAGGTACTGATACAGATTGAGGCCGTGTATCAAGTGTCACTTCTATTATATTCACTTTCGGATATTGCCTGTTGTGATCTGCAAACTTTTGCGGTTGTTGTTGCTGTTGCGCATTATGACTTACCTGTCGGTCGTAAGGTATGTTCCAATAATCTGGATCGTCATCCGGAATATGTAAGAATTTTTCTTTAATGTTGAAAGGCAATTTGGCCTTAAACGCACGGAGTATATCACGTGTTGCGACTGGTTCGTCCAAAAAATGTCCCATGTTAAAGTATTTTTCAAAATATCCTCGTAAGTTACCAGTTTTACTGTTAAAAGTTTCAGGTTCTAAAATTTGTCTTCTGAGTCGCTCCTGGACGGATTGCGACCAGAATTTGTTCAGAAAGGCACGCTCAAACTCACTGTACGTGGTACATACGTCAGCTTGACTGTATGCCCAGACAGCTGCATCGTCTTGGATGTAACCGACAATATATGAAATCTTTTTCCGGTCACTACAAGTGCGTGGAAATGCGTTACTAAAAGATTTAAGAAAAATCACCGAATGGATGGTTCGTTTTTCTGGGATAAAAGTCTAAAATTGCCTGTGTTTTATTAAGCTGTCTTCTTCCTTTGTATTATGATACGGATTTGTTCCACTGCAGTTACTGTAATGTTCAGATCGTGAGCAATTACGATAATGTTGCTGTGGTTTACCATGATAATAACTTGTGTTTATTTTTGCACGTCGTGGTATGTGTTGTGTCGTGGTGTGTTTTGTTCTCGTGTGTTTGTCGTGTGCGGTATGTGTGCGTCATACTCGTATGTATATTGGCTTCTGAACTGTACATTTTGACTGATATTTTCGTTACATTCAGACTGTGGTTGATCCGTGAATTGTCTCATTGGTGCAGTGACAGACTGTACTGCGTCACTAATCAGCTGTTTGTTATTAGTGATGTATTCCGCTACGGAGTCGTGCACAATTGTTGGTAAATTTTCACGTATGCATCTATCAAAATGTTTGTCTTGGTTCTCTACCCAATAATGAAATTCTTTATTAATATTTTGAAAATAAGCTGTGGCATCAGATTTTAAGATGTCAGTCAGGTGTTGTTCAACATCGTCAAATTTATTCTGCACGTCAGTAATTCGTTTTTCAAGGTTGTCATGCACTGAAGGATATGTTTGAATTTGCTCAGTACGAGCTTCACACGTGACATTAAGGTTTTTTACTTGTGTCTGTAAAAGTGCTACGTCATTTGTAGTCTTTTCTTGTATCGTATTAAGCTTGGAAAATTTCGTACAGAGTTCAGTTACCTGTTTGGTCAGTGTGGCGTCTATAAGTTTCACACGTTTACATAAAGTGTCATTGCCTGTCTTGATTGCTATGAGATCAGATTTAATTTCGTCATTTTGTGTCTTTAACTGTTCATTTTGTGTCTTTAACTGTTCATTTTGTGTCTTTAAGGTTGCCATATTTTCTGCGTTTTGTTTCATTAGCATTTGTAACATGTTGGCAATGTTTACTGTTTGCAATGTCTCTGCCCCCGCCGCGTCATTAGACGTGACGTCATGTATTAACATGGGCTCTGACTGAGACTATGAAATTTTTGTGGTGGACGGCCAATTGTCAAAATTTCCGTTAACACTTGCGTCAATATTTGATGAATCGGCACTACCAGTTGCTGTCGTAAAGTCATTTTCTAACATTTGTCTCTCGTCCGAGTCGGATTGCGTCTGAATAGTATGTCTATGCTGTTACATTTTTGCGTATTGTTTTCTAGTTATGACCATGCTTCAAAGAAATAAAGTCTGACACTGGTTTAAAAATAAAATGCACTTGAACATGAATCGGTCGTAGCAACAATGGCTGTTTGTTAATTCAAAAATGTAAACTGAATATGGAATTATTGTTAATGGCTGCCGGCCATGTTACAACGTATCGTACAGAAGTCGGCCATATTGTACACTCGTGTATTGGTATTGTTGCAGAAGTTATTGTTTAAGGAAAAGCACTGAGAATGAAATTTATCACTGAAAACTGCTACGCGCGAAAGAAATACTACAGAATCTGATGATGATGATGAGTCCCATACTTCTTTACATACTTTCTTTACAGAGACCCGCGCCGCCTTACTACGCAAGGTCCTAGTGGAGGTGGTTTGCCATTGCCTTCCTCCGACTGTAAGGGGGATGAATGATGATGATGAAGACAACACAACAACACCCAGTCATCTCGAGGCAGGAAAAATCCCTGACCCCGCCGGGAATCGAACCCGGGACCCCGTGCTCGGGAAGCGAGAACGCTAACGCGAGACCACGAGCGGCGGACACTACAGAATCTACTGAAGAGCTAATACACTGAATTATGCGTCTGGTCAAGCCTCCCAATGCAAAGATGCTCCGTCTTACCTTATTTTGTTGGAAGCTTCGTTGCGTCTTCCCGCAAAATTTTAGAATTGGAAAATATCTTCAGATTTTTGTTATTTCTCATGTATTCAAGTCCAGGTCCAGAAAGTTGATTTTTCACATGAAACAAAGCGAACAATGTAACAAATGACATAATAACCAGTTCGACATGCAGTCGCCAATATAAAATAAATAAATAAAATAAAATAATAATTATTAATTATGTATGATAGTGATTGGTTGTGATTAATATTTGATTATCTGGAACGTGGACGTTTAATTATTTGGTATCAGACGCTTGACAATGGCTTTTTCGCAGTTGACTGTAAAATGAGACTCAAGTAATCGGACTTCGTATTTAAATCGTTTCCAAAGACTGCTGCGGTAGGTGCGGACTCAAAATCTATATCTCAATATTAGAACAGTTTGCCAGCCATGTCAATACGTCGTACAGAGGTGACTGTCTACTAAACATTAAAAAGTTTAAACTTAGTTAAATCAGATATATTCAACGAATAAGCCTATAGTTAGATAATTCTTATATAACATCAAATATGACAGTGTGCCAGTTAATAAAATATACGTGCTTCCCGCACCAGCTATTCTACTCGACCTACTTGTTCTTAATGAAACATAAGAGTGTCATAATTGTATTTTGTTTTATCAGCGGCATTGCGATGCAGTTCTGTGCCATAGGCTTTATTTATTTGTCAGAGATTAATTATTTAATTAAAATTTTGCGTTTCCGAGGAAACTCACGCACGGCATGCAAATGTGCCTTTATAAGATTACAAGTATACACAACATTTATTACCAGATACCCTGAAATAAAATTTTTAACAGAACTACGACTAGCTGACCACATCCGTGTAATAATAAAAAATAACATGATACCCCAGTCAGAATTAGAAAACATCAAACAACAAGTACAACAGATACTAGAACAAAATAATGTGCAATCAGAAGAAGAAGAAAATACAGTAATAGACTCAAACATCCCAGAGCAAACAAACAAAGACCAACACGCATCAATTAAACAATCAGAGGAAAACGAAATCTTAAGACAGCCACCAGAACAATCACAAATAGAACACGAAGTGACACACATGTTAGATATAGAAGAAAAATTTCAGCTGACATATATAGAATACAAAGACACAAATACAGACATTAGACCATTCTTGCATAGACCACCAAATAACCCACAAGTCAAACAACAATAACAAGTATCAACACAATCATACACAACAAAATAAATGAAAATACAACTATGGAAGAGTTACAACTACTGGTTTATATAGGAGCACTCACTACACTAAATATACACACTAGGCAGAGATCAGAACCAACCAACACACGGAAGAAACCCACAAAACCAGCATGGCAACACAGGCTACAGATCAGAATAGAAAAACTGAGAAAAGACATTGGACAGCTAACACAATTTATAAGAAATGAAATGTCAGAAAAGAAAAACGAAAAAGGTTAGGTAAAATCTCACAACAAGAAGCGATAGAGCAATTAGATGAAAAGAAGCAGAAATTACAAGCATTGGCCAAACGACTTAGAACATACAAAAAAAGTGAAAATAGAAGCAAACAAAACCAAACATTCAACACAAACCAAAAGAAATTTTACCAGTCAATATATAACACACACATTAAATTAGACAATCCACCAAACATAACAGACATGGAACACTTCTAGAGCAACATGTGGTCAAACCCGGTACAACATAACAGGCATGCGCGGCGGATACAAGCAGAAACAGTCACATACAAAATGATACCACAAATGCCTGAAGTGATGATTTTGCAACATGAAGTCACCCAAGCAATTAATTCTACTCACAACTGGAAAGACCCTGGAAAAGATAAAATAGCAAATTTCTGGCTAAAGAAGTTCACCTCAACACATTCACATCTAACTAAATTATTTAACAGTTACATTGCAGACCCATACACATTTCCTGATACACTTACATATGGCATAACGTATCTGAAACCTAAAGATCAAGCAGACACAGCAAACCCAGCTAAATATCGCCCCATAACATGCCTACCAACAATATACAAAATATTAACTTCTGTCATTACACAGAAATTAATGACACATACAACGCTGAACAAAACTATGAATGAAGAACAAAAAGGCTGTTGCAAAGGAGCACGAGTATGTAAAGAGCAACTGATAATAGATGCAGAGGTTATATATCAAGCTAAAACTAAACAAAGGTCGCTACACTACGCATACATTGATTATCAAAAAGCTTTTGATAGTGTACCCCACTCATGGTTACTACAAATATTGGAAATATACAAAGTAGATCCTAAATTGATACAGTTTCTAAACATAGTAATGAAAAATTGGAAAACCACACTTAATATCCAAACAAATTCAAATAATATCACATCACATCCAATACAGGTTAAGCGTGGAATATACCAAGGAGACTCATTAAGTCCTTTCTGGTTCTGCCTTGCTGTGAACCCACTATCAAACATGCTAAATAATTCAAATTATGGATACAATATTACTGGAACATACCCACACAAAATCACACATTTGCTATACATGGATGATCTAAAACTACTGGCAGCAACAAATCAACAAGTCAACCAATTACTAAAGATAACAGAAGTATTCAGCAATGATTTAAATATGGCTTTTGGAACAGACAAATGTAAGAAAAATAGCATAGTCAATGGAAAACACACTAAACAAGAAGATTACATATTGGATAACCACAGCAACTGCGTAGAAGCGATGGAAAAAACAGATGCCCATAAATATCTAGGATACGGACAAAAAATATGAATAGATAATACAAACATTAAAGAAGAACTAAAAGAAAAATATAGATGAAGACTAACAAAAATACTGAAAACTGAACTGACAGCTAGAAACAAGACAAAAGCTATAAATACTTATGCTATACCAATATTGACCTACTCATTTGGAGTCATGAAATGGAGTAACACACACATAGAAGCACTCAATACACTTACACGATCACAATGCCACAAATATAGAATACATCACATACATTCAGCAACAGAAAGATTCACATTAAGCAGAAAGGAAGGAGGAAGGGGATTTATCGACATAAAAACCTATATTATGGACAGGTCGACAATTTCAGAAAATTCTTTCTAGAACGAGCAGAAACTAGCAAAATGCACAAAGCAATCACTCATATAAATACATCGGCAACACCACTGCAATTTCATAACCACTTCTACAACCCTTTAGATCACATAACATCAACAGATAAGAAGAAAGTAAATTGGAAAAAGAAAACACTACATGGCAAGCACCTGTATCATCTAACACAGCCACACATTGATCAAGACGCAGCCAACACATGGCTAAGAAAAGGCAATGTATACAGTGAGACAGAAGGATGCATGATTGCAATACAGGATCAAACAATAAACACCAGATATTACAGCAAGCATATTATTAAAGATCCCAATACCACAACAGATAAATGCAGACTTTGCAAACAACATATAGAAACAGTAGATCACATCACAAGCGGATGTACAATACTAGCAAATACAGAATACCCCAGAAGACATGACAATGTAGCAAAAATAATACATCAACAGCTTGCCTTACAACATAAACTTATAATACAACACGTTCCCACATACAAGTATTTACCACAAAATGTACTGGAGAATGATGAATACAAATTACACTGGAACACGACCACATAACACACCTGACATCATACTCACCAATGAAAAGAAGAAATTAACACAACTAATCGAAATATCCATACCCAATACAACAAATATACAAAAGAAAACAGGAGAAATATTTGAAAAATGCATCCAACTGGCTGAGGAAGTCAAGGACATATGGCATCACGAGAAAGTTGACATTATACCAATTATACTATCAACTACAGGAGTCATACCACACAATATCCACCGGTACATCATCGAAATACAGCTACATCCAAACTTGTATATACAACTACAGAAATCTGTAATTATTGATAAATGTTCAATTATCCGAAAGTTTCTAAATGCAATGTAACATATACCGTACAGTTGAAAGGAAGTCACGCTTGATCAAAGTCTGCGTCACTCTCCATATTTGACCAGACATAACGTCTGAGAAAAGAAAGAATAATAATAATAATAATAATAATAATAATAATGAGTGTCATGTAATATTTTGTCTAATGTAATATCTTGCATAGACACCTTTTATTAACCTGACTCGTTCCACATCATTACGAAGAGTCGTATTCATGATCTATGGAACAAGTACTAATCTAATCTAATCGAAAAGAGTCGATTTAGAACAGATACGGGATCCAGTATTAAAATCAGAGTTTAATAGAGCTTTGGAGGATTTAAGCTCAAACAAGACATAAGGGATAGATAACATTCCATCAGAATTTCTAAACTCATTGGGGGAAGTGGCAACAAAACGACTATTCACATTGGTGTGTAGAATTTATGAGTCTGGCTACATACCACCTGACTTTTGGAAAAGCACCACCCACGGCAAGAACTGACAAGTGCGAGAATTATCGGACAATCAGCTTAACAGCTCATGCTTCCAAGTTGCTTACAAGACCAATATACAGAAGAATGGAAAAGAAAATTGAGGATGAGCTAGGTGACGATCAGTTTGGCTTTAGGAAGAGTAAATGCACGGGAGAGGAAACTCTGACGTTGCGGTTAATAATGGAAACAAGACTAAAGAAAAATCCAGACAAATTAATAGGATTTGTTGACCTGGAAAATGTGTTCGACAATGTAAAATGGCGCAAGATGTTCGAAATTCTGAACAAAATAGATGTAAACTATAGGGGGAGACGGGTCATATACAACATGTACAACAGCCAAGAAGGAATAACAAGAGTGGAAGACCAAAAACGAAGTGCTCTTATTAAAGAGGGTGTAAGACAGGACTGTAGCCTTTCGCCCCTACTGTTAAATCTGTTCATCGAGGAAGCAATGATGGAAATAAAAGAAAGGTTCAGGAGTGAAATTAAAATACAAGGTGAAAGGATATCAATGATACGATTCGCTGATGACATTGCTATCCTGAGTGAAAGTGAAGAAGAATTAAATGATCTGCTGAACGGAATGAACAGTCTAATGAGTACACAGTATGGTTTGAGAGTAAATCGGAGAAAGACGAAGGTAATGAGAAGTAGTAGAAATAAGAACAGCGAGAAACTTAACATCAGGATTGCTGGTCACGAAGTAGATGAAGCTATGGAATTCTGCTGTCTAGGCAGTAAAATAGCCAATGACGGAAGGAGCAAGGAGGACATCAAAAGCAGACTAGCAATGGCAAAAAGGGTATTTCTGGACAAGAGAAGTCTACTAATATCAGATATCTACTTTAATTTGAGGAAGAAATTTCTGAGGATGTACGTCTGGAGTACAGCATTGTATGGTAGTGAAACATGGACTGTGAGAAAACCGGAACAGAAGAGATTCGATGCATTTGAGATGTGGTGCTATAGACGAATGTTGAAAATTAGGTGGACTGATAAGGCAAGGAATGAGGAGGTTCTACGAAGAATAGGAGAGGAAAGGAATATGTGGAAAACACTGATAAGGAGAAGGGACAGGATGATAGGACATCTGTTAAGACATGAGGGAATGACTTCCATGGTACTAGAGGGAGCTGTAGAGGGCAAAAACTGTAGAGGAAGAGAGAGATTCGAAAACGTTAAGCAAATAATTGAGGACGTAGGTTGCAAGTGCTACTCTGAGATGAAGAGGTTGGCACAGGAGAGGATTTCGCGGAGGGCTTCATCAAACTAATAGGATGTCTGATGAAGAAAAAAAGAAAAATATCTAGGATCGTGCCCCTTCCTTTGGTTTGCGACAGAGTGGAAGGTATAAACCAGAGTCTCAGATTATTCTGGGACGGTATCGGATGCGAGTTTCCCCATCTCCACTGTCGGCTGGAGAATTGTAGGGTTTCCATCAATAATTCAGACGTACATACACTCAGGAAATGGCAGCTAGGGTAGTGGAATACTTGTGGCGTGCACATGCCTTTTTTCTTTTTTTTTTAGGGTGGAGGAGCCCCCACACCCTTCGGATCAGAGAAAATTTTCCTGCAAATTCAGAGAAACATCTGCCAGTTTGGAAATATAAAAGTTTAATGTGATATCAGTAAATTGCAGGAGCCTCCATGTTAATGTTCCAGAAATAGCTTCGCTTGTTGACAGCTATAATATCGAGATAGTTTTAGGAACCGAAAGTTTGTTGAAACCGGAAGTGGATAGCAACGAAATTCTAAATTCATAGTGGAATATTTATAGTAACGACACGTTATTTGGCAATGTTTTGGCAATGGCGGTGCCGTATCTGTTGCAGAAAGGAATTCGATAGTATGTAGCGATGTTATCACCGCTTCCGAAAGTGAATTAAACTAAGTGAAGTTAAATTTCAAAAGTGGACCAAGAATGGTAATTGGATGCTTTTATAGATCACCTGCGTCAGGAGTAGTAGAGCACTCCAGAGCGAACTTACAGAATTTCGTAAGTTTCCTGATCATGCTGTTTCAATTGGGGGTGACATCAGCTTACTAGGTATAGATTGAGAAAGTTATTCTATCAAAAGTAATGGCAGAGACAGGAATTCCTGTCACATTGTTCTGACTGTCTTTCCTGATAATTCCTTCAAGGAGATATTACAGTATTAACTCATCAAGGTAACTACTTAGTATGTCTGGCAACAAATACACCAGAAATTATGGAATCAATTAACGTAAAGTAGAGTATCAGCGATCATACGGCTGTGATAGCATCTATGACTACAAGTATTCATGCAATGTAAAGATAGGTATGAGCCGTGGTAAAAGTTGCTGTTTTGAAGAGCGCCCCGCGGCGCGTAGAGTGAAGCAGTCGCCCTCCGCTTCTGGGGGTGGCGCCGCTGTGGCACTCGCAGCTTTGGTGTCTCCCTCTGGTGGGAAAGGGGAAAGGTTGCCTGTTCACGTGCATTTAAGGGGCGCTATGAGCTCGCCAGTCGGTCAGTCTGGGTCAGTCTCTCGTCCCCAGCTTGCTAGTCTGTCTCTCGTCTGTATTTGTTAGGCAGTTAGTGTCTGTCTGTCGTTCGGAGTGCTGGTATGTCTGTCGTTCGGATCAACCTTTCGCCAGTAATTGAACTCTGCCAGTGGTCGACCGGTCGGTGCTTAGTTCCCGCATCTGAGTCTGCGCGTTAGGCCGCCAGTCTGCTCGAGTTTACTCAGACAATGGTCATTGGCGGTTGATCGGTCGCGCACTGAGACACAAGATGACTTTTCCGTCTTGAGCGTCGGCGCATGTGAGGTCGCCACGTGAGTCCAGTGGGCCGCTGCGTATAGCGAGGGGTAGTGACTTCGCGGTCGACACGAGAGCAACAGGAGTCAACCCACGACATCAGTCTTGCCGGTGAGACCTGCGACGCCGTGAGACGGGAGATCAGCGCGTCTTCCTGCGTCCGTTGAAGCGGCTGGCAGCGAACGGTTCGGGAGAGCGATTTGGGGGTGTTGCGCCAGGTCTTCTCGAGAAATCGCAGTTTATTAGAAATTAAGTGAATGGTGATATGTGGTTTGACTTACTCCTGTTAAATTCTACTTGTTTTCTTGGTGAGGTCACCAGCTGTTTTGCTTTGGGGTCGTCCCACGATTCTTCTCCGCTTGCCCGCCCGTGGGAAGGTGGTTGTTTATAAATTGGGTGGTCCGTTTTTCCCATGTGGAGTAGGTGCAGGTTAGAGCAACCTGCGGTTCGGGTTGTTTGGTAATCTCCCTATCGATCTACCGTACGTTAGTAGCTGCCTCTGTCATGTTTGTCGGATTTGGTGTGTTAACGAATTTATTGCTTGGAGTGTAACGGCCTAATACCTGAAATATGTTTTGATCTTTGGAAACTTTAATATTATTGCCTATTATCTTGAGAGGCGGTATCTGTGTACTGTAGAGCATCTTAATTATTGTTTGCCCAACTTTGTAGAATTTTATATAAGATTGCATTTCATGGGCTTTTGTTTAAATGATCATTTTAGTATCCAATTTGCCGCCCTTTCACCGTAAGACTTTTCTTAGAAGGTAAAATCAAGTTGCACCTTCGGTGGCAACGTTAATATTTTAAAATATTTTAATTTTTATTGTTTTTGTGGTGTGCGTACTCTAAGACCTTCGGTACACACACCATCAGATTATTTGACTTGTCGCTCTAACGAAGTAGGCGAGTGTCAGCAATATGTCTCGTGGTCTTATCGTGGCGTGTTTATCTTCTGCTGTTAGGTTCAAATGGCTCTGAGCACTATGCGACTTAACTTCTGAGGTAATCAGTCACCTAGAACTTAGAACTAATTAAACCTAACTAACCTAAGGACATCACACACATCCATGCCCGAGGCAGGATTCGAACCTGCGACCGTAGCGGTCGCTCGGCTCCAGACTGTAGCGCCTAGAAACGCACGGCCACTTCGGCCGGCTGTCGTTAGGTCAGACGATAGAAATGCCACATGCACGCTTAGAGTAGCAGATTGACGGTGACCAACACTGAACAGAAATTGATTAATTTTCACACACGTTTATTAATTTTTTTTTTTTTTTTATGTGGCCCGCCACTAATTCCTTTCCTGTGCTAACCTCTTCATCTCAGAGCAGCACTTTCAACCTACGTCCTCAGTTATTTGCTTGACGTATTCCAATCCCTGTCTTCCTCTACAGTCTTGGCCCTCTACAGCTCCCTCTAGTACCATGAAAGTCATTCCCTCATGTCTTAGCAGATGTCCTATCATCCTGTCCCTTCTCCTTATCAGTGTTTTCCACATATTCCTTTCCTCTCAGATTCTGCGTAGAACCTCCTCATTCCTTACCTTATCAGTCCACCTAATTTTCAACATTCGTCTATAGCACCACATCTCAAATGCTTCGATTCTCTTCTGTTCCGGTTTTCCCACAGTCCATGTTTCACTACCATACAATGCTGTACTCCAGACGTACATCCTCAGAAATTTATTCCTCAAATTAAGGCCGGTATTTGATATTAGTAGACTTCTCTTGGCCAGAAATGCCTTTTCTGCCATAGCGAGTCTGCTTTTGATGTCCTCCTTGCTCCGTCCGTCATTCGTTATTTTACTGCCTAGGTAGCAGAATTCCTTAACTTCATTGACTTCGTGACCATCAATCCTGATGTTAAGTTTCTCGCTGTTCTCATTTCTACTACTTCTCACTACCTTCGTCTTTCTCCGATTTACTCTCAAACCATACTGTGTACTCATTAGACTGTTCATTCCGTTCAGCAGATCATTTAATTCTTCATCACTTTCACTCAGGATAGCAATGTCATCAGCGAATCGTATCATTGATATCCTTTCACCTTGTATTTTAATTCCACTCCTGAACCTTTCTTTTATTTCCATCATTGCTTCCTCGATGAACAGATTGAAGAGTAGGGGCGAAAGACTACAGCCTTGTCTTACACCCTTCTTAATACGAGCACTTCGTTCTTGATCGTCCACTCTTATTACTCCCTCTAGGATGTTGTACGTATTGTATACGACCCGTCTCTCCCTATAGCTTACCCCTACTTTTTTCAGAATCTCGAACAGCTTGCACCATTTTATATTGTCGAACGCTTCTTCCTGGTCGACAAATCCTATGCAAGTGTCTTGATTTTTCTTTAGCCTTGCTTCCATTATTAGCCGTAACGTCAGAATTGCCTCTCTCGTACCTTTACTTTTCCGAAAGCCAAACTGATCGTCACCTAGCGCATTCTCAATTTTCTTTTCCATTCTTCTGTATATTATTCTTGTAAGCAGCTTCGCTGCATGAGCTGCTAAGCTGATTGTGCGATAATTCTCGCACTTGTCAGATCTTGCCGTCTTTGGAATTGTGTGGATGATGCTTTTCCGAAAGTCACATGGTATATCGCCAGACTCATATATTCTACACACCAACGTGAATAGTCGTTTTGTTGCCACTTCCCCCAATGATTTTAGAAATTCTGATGGAATGTTATCTATCCCTTCTGCCTTATTTGACCGTAAGTCCTCCAAAGCTCTTTTAAATTCCGATTCTAATACTGGATCCCCTATCTCTTCTAAATCGACTCCTGTTTCTTCTTCTATCACATCCGCCAAATCTTCACCCTCATAGAGGCTTTCAATGTATTCTTTCCACCTATCTGCTCTCTCCTCTGCATTTAACAGTGGAATTCCCGTTGCACTCTTAATGTTACCACCGTTGCTTTTAATGTCACCAAAGGTTGTTTTGACTTTCCTGTATGCTGAGTCTGTCCTTCCGACAATCATATCTTATTCGATGTCTTCACATTTTTCCTGCAGCCATTTCGTCTTAGCTTCCCTGCACTTCCTATTTATTTCATTCCTCAGCGACTTGTATTTCTGTATTCCTGATTTTCCCGGAATATATTTGTACTTCCTCCTTTCATCAATCAACTGAAGTATTTGTTCTGTTACCCATGGTTTCTTCGCAGCTACATTCTTTGTACCTATGTTTTCTTTCCCAACTTCTGTGATGGCCCTTTTTACGTACATTCCTCTTCAACTGTACTGCCTACTGCGCTATTCCTTATTGCTGTATCTATAGCGTTAGAGAACTTCAAACGTATCTCGTCATTCCTTAGTACTTCCGTATCCCACTTCTTTGCGTATTTCTTCTTCCTAACTAATGTCTTGAACTTGAGCCTACTCTTCATCACTACTATATTGTGATCTGAGTCTATATCTGCTCCTGGGTACGCCTTACAATCCAATATCTGATTTCGGAATCTCTGTCTGACCATGATGTAATCTAATTGAAATCTTCCCGTATCTCCCGGCCTTTTCCAAGTATACCTCCTCCTCTTGTGATTCTTGAACAGGGTATTCGCTATTACTAGCTGAAACTTGTTACAGAACTCAATTAGTCTTTCTCCACTTTCATTCCTTGTCCCAAGCCCATATTCTCCTGTAACCTTTTCTTCTACTCCTTCCCCTACAACTGCATTCCAGTCGCCCATGACTATTAGATTTTCGTCCCCCTTTACATACTGCAATACCCTTTCAATATCCTCATACACTTTCTCTATCTGTTCATCTTCAGCTTGCGACGTCGGCATGTATACCTGAACTATCGTTGTCGGTGTTGGTCTGCTGTCGATTCTGATTAGAAAAACCCGGTCACTGAACTGTTCACAGTAACACACCCTCTGCCCTACCTTCCTATTGACAACGAATCCTACACCTGTTATACCATTTTCTGCTGCTTCACTTCACTGACCCCTACTATATCTAGATTGAGCCTTTTCATTTCCCTTTTCAGATTTTCTAGTTTCCTTACCACGTTCAAGCTTCTGACATTCCACGCCCCGACTCGTAGAACGTTATCCTTTCGTTGATTATTCAAACTCTTTCTCACGGTAACCTCCCCCTTGGAAGTCCCTTCCCGGAGATCCGAATGGGGGACTATTCCGGAATCTTTTGCCAATGGAGAGATCGTCATGACACTTCTTCAAATACAGGACACATGTCCTGTGGATACACGTTACGTGTCTTTAACGCAGTGGTTTCCATTGCCTTCTGCATCCTCATGTCGTTGATCATTGCTGATTCTTCCGCCTTTAGGGGCAATTTCCCACTCCTAGGACAAGAGAGTGCCCTGAACCTCTATCCGCTCCTCCGACCTCTTTGACAAGGCCGTTGGCAGAATGCGACTGACTTCTTATGCCGGAAGTCTTCGGCCGCCAATGCTGATTATTTATCAACATTTAGGCAGTGGCGGGGATCGAACCCGGGACCGAAGACGTTTTTGATTATGAATCACAGACGCTACCCATAGACCACGGGTAGCAAAATAAATATCAACAAGCATAATAACAAGCATAAAAATAACTGAACTTGGTTCAGGATGCTATTTACAATTGACAATCTGAAGTTCCTTTGGTCTTGGTACGTTAATCTTATTCTCACATATCCTTGATACTTGACAAAGTGTCTATACATTTCTCTTCATGGCTATGTACAGAAATATGATAACCTTAATAGGCGCAGACTGAAACTTGACTATAGACTGGTACAGACTAATGCAGACTGATGCAGACTATTGCAGACTAATGCAGACTAATGCCGACTGGTACAGACAGGTGCACATAAATGCAGACTGACTAATCGGATGTCTGTAGACTCGTTATAATACCTCGCGCGTTCAGGTATCACTGCGCGAGTGTGATCCGCGAGGAGAAAAGGTTCTACGTTAGCAGCAATCTCATTGGCTGCGTTACATATTAATACGCGGATCGGCGGAAGCAGAATTTGGTCCGTCTCAAAGACAGCGCCATCTCGTAGTGCGGAGACGGACGAGCGCTGCGCCTGCGTTGTTGTGCTTAGTGGGAAAGTTGTGTACGCGCTGACTACGCGGAAGTATGTACACAACAGTTTTGTACCATTTCCATCCCTCCTATGGGGGTGCATAGTTTGTATGCTTGTGTGAATTGCTAAAACTCTTAGTTTAAAGTTATCTGGTGTGTTGCAGACTTGCACCAGTGTAGTCTTTCAGAGGCTGTTGTGAGCGGTCGTAACTACGACCGTGTCAAAAGGGAGCGGCAAGGTTCTCTGCCCGAAACCTCAAACAGTCAAAACTTGTTTCTTTCTGCCTCTGAATAAATTGTAACTTTGATTTAGAGAGTGCTTCCTGATTATAATTTTAAATCTCTTTCTTTTAAAAAATGCTTTTAGGCACTATTAAAGTGAATAAAATTCCCATTTGTTAAAAGCAATTTTGTTACGATTTCATCAGTTACTACCTGGCAACTACTTCCATGCTTGCATAGTGTGATTAAATGTGTTAATGTTCTTTATGAATCGCTAGTAAATAAAGTAAATTCTTAAGAGTATTCTTTGAAAATATATCACGGTTCAAGGTAGGAAAATATTTTTGTTTAGCAAGAGTGATAGGATAGAAATTGCAGAGAATCTGAATAGTCAACATCAATATTCAGTGCTGGGGACGAAGCTATAGGCAGCAAATGGAAAAAAATCAAAACCGTCGTTCACGTATGAATCGAGCAAGCTCTTAAGGGACTGGAAAGACCCACCATGGTTTAGTAACCGTGTTAGAAAACTGCTATATGTACAAAGAGATCCAAGAGAAACAAAACCTAGCTGGCAAACAAAAACTGAAAGAAGCGAAAATCAGCGAAAGGGTAGTAATGAGAGAAGCGTTCAAATACTCTGAAACTAAAATTTTGTCAGCCGATCCAATTCAAAAAACTTATAGATTTTGGGCTTACGCAAACTCCGTAAGCGCTTCTAAATCATCTAATTAATCACTCAGGGAACACACTGGCGCCGGCCGCTTTGGCCGAGCGGTTCTAGGCGCTTCAGACCGAAAACGCGCTCCTGCTACGGTCGCAGCTTTGCATTCGGCCTCGGGCACGGATGTGTGTGATGTCCTCAGGTTAGTTGGTTTAAGTAGTTCTAAGTCTAAGGGACTGATGACATCAGATGTTAAGTCCCATAGTGTTTAGATGCATTTGAATCATACTGGCAGCGGAACGGAAAATGACTAAGGCCGAAATACTGAATTCAATCCTTCCAAATTGCTTTACTATGGAAAATTGCAATACGGCTCCTCCCTTCAATCGTCGTACAAAATTCGAGAACACAGATACTGAGGCCTATAAAAACAGCTACAATCCCTTTGTAATGGAAATCCAGCAAGACGAGATGAGATAGTAGTAAGATTCTACACAGTCCTGCGAAAGAACTTGCTCTCCTTCATGCGAATGTTTATCATAGGTCGCTGGAGCAATGAATGGTACCTAGTGACTGGGAGCAAACGCATGTCTTTTCATTTTTAAAAAAGGGTTGCAGGACAGATATACATAATTATAGGGCTACAGTTTTGACATCAGTCTGTTGTAGAATTATGGAAATTATGGAATATGTTTTATACTCAAGAATTATCACACTTCTGGAGAACGAAAATCTCCTCCATAAAAACAGACATGGATTGCGAAACTCACCTCCTTCCGTTCCTTCTTGAGGTCCGTAGTGCTACAGAGACCGGCACTCAGGCTGTTGCAGTGTCCTTTCTCTACATGAAGGCTTTTCCCGCACTGCTGTATAATGAAACAATTACGAGCTTACCGCCGGCCGTTGTAGCCGAGCGGTTCTAGACGCTTCAGTCCGGAACAGCGCTGTTTCTACGGTGGCAGGTTCGAATCCTGCCTCGGGCATGGATGTGTGTGATGTACTTAGGTTAGGTGAGTTTAAGTACTTCTAAGTCTAGGGGACTTAGACGTTATGTCCCATAGCGCTTAGAGCCATTTGAACGAGATTACCGAATATCGGATTCGAGGCTCTATTGCAGACGGATCTCAACATGTTGTTCTTAATCGAGCAGAATCGATAGAAATAAAGGTACGGGGGATATAAGAAAGGCGAGGAGCGATCGGTCGCGAAATGGAAACAACAATGAAAATGCGATGAAGCTTTGCACAGATAAGTTGGGCTGTGTTTATAGTACGCCAGAAGATAGCGTCATATCACACTTCTCCGTTCTGAGCGCGCAGTGATTGCGTAAACATGCCTACTGCTTGGTCTCATGCAACCCAACAAAACATAACTGTCATTGGTTTCCTTCTTCATGACAGTTCTCGGCCGCACACTGTACGGACAATGAGGACGCTCCAGCAGCGATTTCGTTGGGAAGAGTTTGATCGCCCAGCATAGATCCCAGACTTGGCTTCCTCTGATTTGCATCTCCGCTCAAATGAACCGCTGGCTATGAGGAGAAGAAAACGAGCCGCAGTCGCGAGCAGATAATTGTCGGAAAGCACAGAAGCTTGTACTCTATCACAAGGGTATTGAAAGTTGGTACAACACTACTATGATGTTTGAGTCGGAGCGGCGACTATTTAGAAGGCGTAGCTAAATGTTGCAAATAAAATAGTTTGATTTTCGTTGTGGTTTCCGTTTCGCGACCGGTCTTTCTTAATTTTCAAAGAGCCTTCGTAATTTCTGGAATACGCCAAGGAAGCGTAGTACGGCCGTCAAAGTTTACTGTGGGTAATGGGCGATCGAAACGTTTGCGTTTGAGGGCTTTGCTACAGCGTGTATACAGCCGTCGATCTGGGAGGAATAATCATCCAGTAAGGAACTCAAGTGGGAGACACTCGAGCAGACGCCCTACAGTCCCCATCTGTCGTCACGGGATTGTCACGCATTCGGTCCCTCAAGAGGTCTTGAAGGGTCGGCGATTCCTGTCGGGCGATGCTGGGCAGCGTGCAATTACGGACCTCTTCAAGCAGCAGGACGCGGTTTTTTACCGACATGGTGTGTAGGTGGGATGATGCCTCAATGCTCACGGTGATTTCTTTCATTGGCGTAGCGATTCTGGACTGTTAGACCTTTCTTGTGATAGTCTCTTATATACACATTGGGTCCATAATTAAAGTTTCAATTCTAAAACGCTGTGGAAAAAGAAACACTGCACAGAATGACGTCAAATTTGAACACCACTTTCTTGACGCAGATGAAACGTCATAGATCACCAAAAAAAAAATTACCAATAAAATACGCCGTCAGCATCTGAACGTAAATGGGGTCGGCTACAAATGACAGATGACTGGCAATACGACGGCCACGGTTTCAGTAGCACATTACACCTTCTGCATTGTTCAGTGTGCATTACTGAACAAGTTCGTGCATTACTGAAGAAGTTCAGCAGTAAACAGTTGTGGCCCATCTACCTCGGCAAGGTCGCATCACATTTTGTTGGAAAAACGATCATCATATGCCATTTGATATGCAATAAGTGTTGTTGAGCAGAACAGCTCAAGCTGTCCCCGTAGGTGAAAGAGACACTGGGCCTTTGCTTTAAGGTTTCACTTACAACCGTTTACTGAATTTCAAATACTTGCGTACGTTGTTACTTGAACAACATAACTACAGAAAAGAACAAGTTAATTAGCCAGAAATCACTTATTTCTTCTCGGCTCTCGTACGCACTGTATATTATCACTCTCTCCCTATAGGTTAAACCTAGTTTTCTCCAAATTTCTAACATGTTGCACCATTTTTCACTGTCGAAAGTCTTTTCCAGGTCGTCAAATCCTAAGAACGTGTCTTGATATTTTTTTAGTCTTGCTTTTGTTATCAAATACAACGTCGGAATTGCCTCTCTGGTGTCTTTACCTTTCCTAAAGCCAAACTGAGCATCAAGTAACACCTTTCTTTCATTCTTCTGTATATTATTCTTGACAGCAACTTTGATGCATGAGCCCTTAAGCTGATTCTGCGACAGTTCTCGCACTTGTCACCTCTTGCGGTCTTCAGAATTGTGTAGATGATATTCTTCTGAAAGCGAGATGGAATGTCGCCAGACTCATACATTCTACACACCAACGTGAATGGTCGTTTTGTTGCCACTTGCCCCAAGGATTTAAAAAATTCTCGGAAAGTTATCTATTCCTTCTTCCTTATTTGATCTTAAGACCTCCAAATCTCTCCTAAATCCTAATTCTAGTATTGGATACCCTATCTCTTGTAAATCCTGTTTCTTCTTCTATCACATGAGACAAATATTTCCCAGCATTTAACAGCGGAATTCTCGTACCACTCCAGCGGTTGCTTTTAAAGTCCCGAAGGTTATTTTGACTTTCCTTTATGATGAGTCAGTTCTTCCGACAATCATTTATTTCTCAACATCTTCACGTTTTTCCTGTCCCATTTTGTCATAACTTTCCCTGCACTTCCTATTTATTTTATTCCTCGGCCACTTGTGTTTCTGTATTCCTGAATTTCCATTTTCGTACTTTCTTCTTCCATCGATCAACTGAAGTATTTCTTGTATTACACATTATTCCTTTGCGCCTATGTTTCCTTTCCAACTTCTGTGATTCCTCTTCAGCTGTACTGCCCACTGCGCTATTCGCAAATTCTGTATCTGTAGCATTAGAGACCTTCAAACGAGTCTCGTCATTCCTTAGAACTTCTCTACCCCACTTCTCTGCATATTGATTTCTCTTGAATAATCTATTAAACTTCAGCGTGCTTTTCATCACTGCTACATTGTGAGCTAAGACTATATGTGCTCTTGGGTACGCCTTACAATCCAGTATCTGATTTCGGAATCTCTGTCTGACCAAGATGTAATGTAGCTGAAATCTTCCCCCATCACCCTGCCTTTTTCAAGTATACCTCATTATCTTGTGATTCTTGAATAGAGTATTCGCTATGGCCGGCTGAAATTCATTACATAGCTCAATTTCTTGTCCGAAGCACATACTCTCGCTACTCCTTCCCCTAAAGTGTATTCCACTCCCCAATGACTGTTGGATATTCATCTCCATTTACGTACTGTCTTACTGTTTCAGCATCCTCATATACTTTCTCTTCATCTTCAGCTTGCGACGTCGGCGTGTATACCAGAACTACTGTTGTGGGTGTTGGTTTGCTGTCTATTCTGATAAGAACAATTCTGTCACTGAATTATTCGCAGTAACAAACTCTCTACCCTGCCTTCCTATTCATAATGAATCGTACTCCCATTATACCATTTTCTGCTGCTCTTTATATTACTCATGTGACCAGACATCCTTGTCTTCTTTCCACGTCACTTCACTATCCTCTACTATACTAAAATGTAAACTTTCACGACCGGAAAGTAGCGAGCCAGTGTGTGTGTTGGACCTTCCATCAAGCTACGGACCCCCTTGAAGATGTCTCCCGCAGTCGGAGACGAAACGTTGGGAATCACCACAGAATTCATCAACCGACCACGGCATAACAGCCCGGATAATTATAATGGACATAACCTCTACTATATCTACATTGATCCTTTGCATTTCATTTTTCAGATTTTCTAGCTTCCCTACCACGTTGAAGCTTCTGAAATTGCACACACCGAGTATCCTTTCCTTAGTTATTTAATCTTTTTCCCACGGTGATCTCCCCTTGGCAGACCCCTCCTGGAGATCCGAATGGGGGACTTTTCCGAAATCTCTTGCCAATGAAGAGGTCTCAGTTACAGGCCACATGTCCTGTGGATACACGTTATGCAGTGGTTTCCATTGCCTTCTGCATTTTTATATTGTTGATCGCTTTTCATTATTCCGCCATTAGGGGCAGTTTCCTCCCCAAAAGGCAAGAGAATACCCTGAATCTCTTTCCGCTCCTCCGCCCTCTTTAACAAGGCAACTGGCAGAATGAAAGTGACTTCTTATGCCGGAAGTCAAAATTTAAACAGTGGCGGATTTCCAGCGCGGGACCAAGGACGATTTGATTATTAATCAAAGACGCTACCCCTAAACCACGTGTGTGGTACACTTAAACCGCTATCGACAGGGGATCTCAAGTTGATTCCGTATTTCTAGATTTCCGGAAAGCTTTTGACACCGTTCCTCACAAGCGACTTCTAATCAAGCTGCGGGCCTATGGGGTATCGTCTCAGTTGTGCGACTGGATTCGTGATTTCCTGTCAGGAAGGTCGCAGTTCGTAGTAATAGACGGCAAATCAACGAGTAAAACTGAAGTGATATCAGGTGTTCCCCAAGGAAGCGTCCTGGGACATCTGCTGTTCCTGATCTATATAAATGACCTGGGTGACAATCTGAGCAGTTCTCTTAGGTTGTTCGCAGATGATGCTGTAATTTAGCGTCTAGTAAGGTCATCCGAAGACCAGTATCAGTTGCAAAGTGATTTAGAAAAGATTGCTGTATGGTGTGGCAAGTGGCAGTTGACGCTAAGTAACGAAAAGTGTGAGGTGATCCACATGAGTTCCAAAAGAAATCCGTTGGAATTCGATTACTCGATAGATGGTACGATTCTCAGGGCTGTCAATTCAACTGAGTACCTTGTTGTTAAAATTACGAACAACTTCAGTTGGAAAGACCACATAGATAATATTGTGGGGAAAGCGAGCCAAAGGTTGCGTTTCATTGGCAGCACACTCAGAAGATGCAACAAGCCCACTAAAGAGACAGCTTACACTACACTCGTTCATCTTCTGTTAGAATATTACTGCGCGGTGTGGGATCCTTACCAGGTGGGATTGACGGAGGACATCGAAAGGGTGCAAAAAAGGGCAGCTCGTTTTGTATTATCACGTAGTAGGGGAGAGAGTGTGGCAGATATGATAACGCGAGTTCGAATGGAAGTCATTAAAGCATAGACGTTTTTCGTCGCGGCGACATCTATTTATGAAATTTCAGTCACCAACTTTCTCTTCCGAATGTGAGAATATTTTGTTGAGCCCAACCTACATAGGTAAGAATGATCATCAAAATAAAATAAGAGAAATCAGAGCTCGAACAGAAAGGTTTAGGTGTTCGTCTTTCCCGCGCGCTGTTCGGGAGTGGAATGGTAGAGAGATAGTACGATTGTGGTTCGATGAACCCTCTGCCAAGCATTTAAATGTGAATTGCAGAGTAATCATATAGATGTAGAAGTAGATCTAACTAACAGTGAAATCTGCATTTGCGGAGAAACTGGGACACCAAAACACGTCACACTGCAATGCATCACGCTAGCAAATGTGAGACACAATGCACGAGGAATACAAGCGCCAAAATATGTATGGAAGGAGGCGTAGACGAACACAAATAATACAACCAACCACGTGGGAGAACACAGACGCAATAACAGATTCCGAAGCTGAGGAAGGAATCAAAACGCTAAGTGAAATGACTCAGAGGAGATCCACACGGAAGGGGTAGAAATCAACGCCGCCACAAACAACACGACAAGCACAAACGACAATAAAAGAAGCTAAGCAGCGACACAAGCAGTGACGTCACATACTACAACTCTATTAATAAAGTAACGTCGGTATAGGACATGGCTGAAAGAAATTTTATTCCGAGGCTCCTCCTTCCCAGCGACACAGTGTGTAATGTTTGTAGTATACTGTACACAATCAGTATTTTTCCTCTTATTATGTGTTGGTAGGAGTATATTCTTTTCTTTATGTAAAGCTACAATCAATGTATTTTATATATCAAACGTATTTTCTGCATAAACTTTCTATATAATTAAAACACGTAATGTATTAAGTTATTTAAGGAATACAGCACTCAAGTATCAACGAACCACATTCTATTTGTGCTAATAAATTTACAACCATAAGCTTATTTCTCATGTAAAGCTGAAATTCCGGGATTATGTGAATCAAATTCTCAATCATTATATAATCTGCACAAAACCAGGTGTTTATGTATCAAAATATCACACAGACTACACCACAACTACCATTAATTAGACAAACAAACCACTGCTGAATATAATGTAGTGTCCTTGACATGCAACGCTCCAAGTACTATAGCAGTATACACAAATATAACAAACTTACATAAACACACAGCATTTCAGATGAGAACAGCTGGTGGTTTTAGTGAATCTTCTCGCATAAAATTAGAAATAAGCTACTATCAACCAAAAAGATACTTCGACTATATTACACATCCAAACGTAACATATTACTTCCCTCTACCTATTGCGACTTATCTTTACCACATCATCATACAAATTATATTCTCCTCAATCACACCGAGACAAATTACATAGAGCCACTTAACGATCGTAAGGCATTAAATTCTCTGTAACCTTAGACAAATTACGTTCATTACATTATTTAAAATAGCGTTAACAACTGCACACCATTAAGATTGCGAGAATAACAAGCCTTTGCTATTAGATTTAGTGGCATCCGACCCAGCTTACATCTCAAGGCGGTAGGTTACTCTGTACTGATAAGTAAATAATTAAATAAATAAACTCCGTTCAGTCTGCAGCTACCAGAATCTCTCACTCCGGACTTGTGCACGTCTTAAGAAGGGCCTCCATATTGCCACGCGCGCCCTCTCGCGACGACGGACCAGGCAAAGACTCTCAGCGAAGCTGAAGATCGATAAATCGAAAAGAAACATATTAACCTTCCTCTCTAGAAGCCCAACTGCTTGTGGAGGAGCAGGTGGGGGAGGGGGGGCGGCTGAACCGCCACGGCTTCACCATATGCTGTTAGCCCTGCACCTGCATCTCAGCTTTGCTCAATTGAAGATGGCTCAGATTAGCCTGGATCTCCCAGTGTGTTTGCATATGTTCGACTAGGAAGCTGAA
Source organism: Schistocerca serialis cubense (assembly GCF_023864345.2). Classification (NCBI taxonomy): domain Eukaryota; kingdom Metazoa; phylum Arthropoda; class Insecta; order Orthoptera; family Acrididae; genus Schistocerca; species Schistocerca serialis. Next base: position 92,423,007 of record NC_064639.1, on the reverse strand, counting down.
AGGAGTCAGAAAAGTAACGACTCTGTCCGCATTCGCGAAGAGCGACGCCATTTTCACCGTATTCCACTCGACACTGCTGCTCTTATTCCAAATGTTTCTTTGTTTATACTATGTCGCCCACTGCTGCTGACGCTGCGCTTCGCCCCTTATTATAGCTCCGGGCTTTTGGCTAATGAGCGAGCGCGATGATTCTCCTTGATGATATATTTGTACTTCAGTTCCTCCGGGCTGACACGCTCCGGCCATAGATCGCTTAACGACCAGAAACTACTTTGGGAAGAGTTGATAGCAAGTGAAACATGAGATTGGCAGGAGTGGTTTTATGTGCTCATGACACGCCGTGTTAAACGGATGATTCAGCCAATCTAGAGCGATACCCCACCTTTTTTGACACTATCAGTTACAGGCTACAAGGGCAGATTTTAAGTTTCTACTAATACGCAAAGCGAAGATGGCTGGAGGGGGTAGGGTCTAGTAGTAACATGTCTAATGACAGTGTTGAAACAAAATTTCCAGAACTCACACGATGTAAACGCGGCCACATTATCACCAACCCTTACCCTTGGGATTCCGAAACTAGTGAAGATGGTCGACAGATGTTGAATGCTGAGAGCGCCTATGGTTCCCTTACTTGAGATAAGCCACACAAATCTAGTAAGACAGGTGATTACCGCTCCTTGTACGAGGTGAGGGTCCTAGATATTCCACAAAGAGCTTGTCGGAGGGTCGAAACTCCCTGACTGAATTTGGATTAGAAAAAGCCTCTCTTAGTAGCAGTATGTGCCCTCCCTAGTTTACATTCTTGACGCCTCCCGACTGGTAACTGTATCTCCATCCTCATGCTCTTCCAGGTTAGATGTTCGCGGATTTTCGCCTTAGCTTTCTGAACTCTGAGTGCCCACTACACAAAGGCCCGATTGAACTAACTGAGTCCGCAGCTCGTGGTCGTGCGGTAGCGTTCTCGCTTCCCGCGCCCGGGTTCCCGGGGTCGATTCCCGGCGGGGTCAGGGATTTTCTCTGCCTCGTGATGACTGGGTGTTGTGTGCTGTCAGGTTAGTTAGGTTTAAGTAATTCTAAGTTCTAGGGGACTGATGACCATAGATGTTAGGTCCCATAGTGCTCAGAGCCATTTGAACCATTTTTGAACTAACTGAAGGTCGCTTGTACCAAGGCCTTAGATTTCAGTCTTCTATCGTACCGAGCACGGTGGCACAACACACCCTTATCAAAAAAATACTCCACCTGCTTTCGGATTGCCCTCAACTCGTTATCCCTTATCTGTTCTTTTCCAAAATCGTTAAATTTATCGGAAATGTCTGCCACGACAGCTGAGTCCGTCTGGGAGCCAGGTGCCTCTGTCTCCTTAGCATAATCCGACACTCGCAGTTCCTTTTCCCTCCCTCTTCCTCCCTGAAAATACAGCTAAGTCTATGTGTCACCTGATTCTGTGTTCCCCCGATACATACTGAATCACACTGGAATGCGGGAATCCTCATACATCAGCTTACTATGAGGTCGGTTCTGCGTGACCTAGCCTATATCCAGCTCAGGGCGGGATTTCTGGTTTACAGTTTGAAGCATCTTCGTTCAAGGTGGAATCTGGACTTGTCTAGAGCAAACAATACAGCGAAGCCCTGAGGCTCGCGAGTAAATGTTCGGAGCCGGACAGCACTCTCGAATCGTATGCCGTGGACAACGTCCTCCTTACTGCTCTTGGAGTGAGGCTGACGCTGATTCGAAGCGGCGGTCTGGACCACGGACTGATCCTCAAGACTGGTGGGTTACTGAGTGCCCTTTAATGCACCAAGGCTGATTGCTGAGAGGCGCCCCACTTGAACATCCCCCCATTTCGCCGTAGTTGGCTCTGAGCACTATGTGACTTAACATCAAAGGTCATCAGTTCCCTACACTTAGAACTACTTAAATCTAACTATCCAAAAGACATCACACACATCCGTGCCCGAGGCAGGATTCGAACCTGCGACCGTAGCAGCAGCGCGGTTCCGGACTGAAGCGCCTAGAACAGCTCGGCCACAACGACCCGCCGTAGTTGATTTAGAGGCGCAGTGAGCTGGGCAAAATTTTGGCAAAAATTTTCTAAAAAATAAAAAATTACCACACCTACGAACTCAGCTATGTCGTTATTATTACGTGGCAACGCGAACTTACAGATAGCACAGGTTCGTGAGTTGTCGACGGCTACCCCTTTAGCGGACACAGTATTCCCCAAAAATATTTGTGAGGGATCCACCGTGACGTTAGTAGGTTTAACAGGTAAACCAGCTTCTCTCAAGAGCCATAAGACCTACTTGAGGTACTCAAGATGTTCTTCATAGTTCGCACTGCAGATAACTATGTCATCCAGGCTGTTATAGACGCGCTTCAACTTCAAGTCACCCAGCACGGAAAACGGAACGGAAGCCGAGATCAGACAGGTGCAGCTGCGGACAGCACAAAGACACACTATTAAATACGAATAGGTTGTAGTCAGTACGAAAGGTGGTTAATGGCCTGGAACTTTTCGCAGCGGTGTCTGATAGTAAGTCTGGTTCATGTCGTGCAGGTCGGGCACAGGGAGCGATTCCAAAACCTCCTTTTGGTTTAATACTCGGTAATCGACAACCGGCCTAGGTTCCGCTCTGTTGGATTTGGCACGAGAAAGATAGGCGCTACGTACGGAGAAACGGACTGCCTTATCTCTCCATCTTTAAACAACTGATCCATTATCTTCCTTCTCTGCTTCATCTTAAGGCGGCCAGAGGTGGTGGGAGCGTAACGCACCGGCACCTAATCCGCTAACTTAATCTCATACAGACTTTCATCCGCAACCTCCAACCTACATGCCAACACTATAGGAAACTGTCATAATAATTCCAAAAGTTGGGCGCGCTCTCGTTCGTCCACATGCCCGGCATCGAACCCCGAACATTACACACACAGAATTCAGACTTATGATTACAAAACTCAAACTACTTTCCAGGACAAAACCTGAAATGCACTACCTCTTTCCATAATCTAGTACACAGCCTGTGATCTTCAAAAATCACATGCTAACAATAATTTCACGGTGAGTCCACTGACCACAAAAAACCTTACTGTCCAGGTAAGTGCGGTTGAACAGGTAAGCTTGGATACATGGATCCGTAGATGAGAAACCGCTGGGCATTGCATTAATATTTCACTTACAACCATTTATTGAATATAAAATGCTTACGTACATTATTATCTGATACGGGTAGTTCAGAAAAGAATATGTTAATTAGCCGGAAATCTGTAAGGCAAAACTGATAATTGCAGTCGCGAAGTTTTTAATCCAATGAGCAATCCTTAAGACAGTAGCGAATAAACTTATTTTAAATTTAAAGGCATGGAAACTGACTATAAGTTTTAATCATAATTGACAATTACTATAACAGATTATAAATTCAAAGTAAGTGGACTGACTAAAAACCTTCAAAGCAACCGATAACTATAATAAAAAATTCAAAAGGTAATAAACTGAATGATATCGTTAAAGCATAACTGACAACTTAAGTGAGGTACTGCTGAGAACGTTCAAATACAACTTCAGTGATCTTGCCTTACCTAGATACAAAATTTAAAGACACGATATTACTGCAATAATCCTTAAGAAAAACGGAGCGGCGGCAGTCACTCATGAAGGCGGCGCACCACTCGGAAGTCAACCTTCGTAACCAGCACGTAAATAAAACACGTCCGTGTGCAACACAATGTTCCGGGACGCCTTACGATACGCAATATACAATTCAGAGTCTATAAAAGAGAGAGAAGAAACACAGTAATTTTGCATGTCACGATAAAGCAATCACATACGTCGAAATGTTGCTCTATCGTGCCTCACAAGAAATGGCACACAAACAGCAAAATCATTAAGTTTCAGCAAACGTAAGGAGGTTATATTACACAGCTTAATACTGAAGCAAATCATATGCATCGGGAACTCCCTCAAACGTCTCTCACAGGAACTCCCATATAAAAAAGAAAACAGATTTAATCTTAGCTAATGTGCAAAAGTAATGGTGCACAGTTTAATAGTGAGTCAAATCACGGGCGCAATACCTGGCTAAACGATGATGAGACAGACAATCAGTCAATAGAAGAGAGCCTTATAAACGTAAGCTTAGTTTCTACCTTTCTTTGAAGGATTTAAGCTTGAGTGACACCTGTGGTGTGACCTGGAAGCCTATATAATGTATGAAGTGATTTATTCAACTGATATGAATGTAATGTAAACAGAGAAAATAATGCCTCTAGTATTATGAGGTATTTTGGCTCAAATGGCTCTGAGCACTATGGGACTCAACTTCTGAGGTCATTAGTCCACTAGAACTTAGAACTACTTAAACCTAACTAACCTAAGGACATCACACACATCCATGCCCGAAGCAGGATTCGAACCTGCGACCGTAGCGGTCTCGCGGTTCCAAACTGCAGCGCCCAGAACCGCGCGGCCACTTCGGCCGGCTGAGGTATTTTGTCGAGTCTGATAATATTCTGTGACAAATATTGTAAATAAAACTTCCTGGCAGATTAAAACTGTGTGCCCGCGCGAGACTCGAACTCGGGACCTTTGCCTTTCGCGGGCAAGTGCTCTACCAACTGAGCTACCAAAGCACGACTCACGGACGGTACTCACAGCTTTACTTCTGCCAGTACCTCGTCTCCTACCTTCCAAACTTTACAGAAGCTCTCCTGCGAACCTTGCAGAACTAGCACTCCTGAAAGAAAGGATATTGCGGGGACATGGCTTATCAGCGCACATTCCGCTGCAGAGTGTAAATCTCATTCTGAAAACATCCCCCAGGCTGTGGCTAAGCCATGTCTCCGCAATATCCTTTCTTTCAGGAGTGCTAGTTCTGCAAGGTTCGCAGGAGAGCTTCTGTAAAGTTTGGAAGGTAGGAGACGAGGTACTGGAAAAAGTAAAGCTGTGAGTACCGGCCGTGAGTCGTGCTTCGGTAGCTCAGTTGGTAGAGCACTTGCCCGCGAAAGGCAAAGGTCCCGAGTTCGAGTCTCGGTCGGGCACACAGGTTTAATCTGCCAGGAAGCTTCATATCAGCGCACACTCCGCTGCAGAGTGAAAATCTCATTCTGAATATTGTAAATATTTTCCATTAATCTCAAAGATTAAGAATACGCTATTCCAATACGTTCAATGAAAGCATGGAACTTCAACTGTAACATGTATACACGAGAGCCATGTTGCTCGCCCTTGTTTGTTCTGTTCTTCGTCTGTGTGTTCTCTCTCGCCTTTGGGTCTATGTATGTTTAAATCGCTGTCTATATTATTGTATAAGCTTCAAAGTTACAATGGTTTGTTAATTGAAAGTATCTTGTTTCCTTTTTAAAATACTTCTTCCTCCACGTGAAATTTATTTAAAGATGGTAATATTGCTGTCGATTGCCCCTCTGGCTTCGACTGTTTCGATGGCGCTGAGTCCGCCATTACGTGTACTACAGAATATTTCAGTGTTTGCGAGCTTCAATCGCAAAGGAAAATAATTCTAAGTATTTTATGAATTTTTACAGTTAGTTTTCAATATTAAAGTTACGAAATCTTCAGTTAATTAATAGTTTTATTACGAAACTGATTCAGAGATTTAACTCTGCCAGGCTGAGGTGAGGCTTTGCCTCTCGTTTAAAATATCTTCAGTTAATTCAAACTATTGGATGTTAACTGAATTTTTAAAGAGATAAAGCTAAAGAAATTCTTTGCAATTATTTCAATAATACGGATATGTTGTATCGTTCTTTCTTAATTTGCTGGGAAAAGAAATCATTTCATGCGCCATATTATCGCTGGGTTAGTTGTTGGTTACGTTACGTTGCCATTTGTTGAAAGAGAGCGCAACATTTCCAGTAATAATAAACAACTTTTTGCCAGTGTATTGAGATTACGTTACACTACGTATATTTAAGACGCATTTACTCGCGCTCAAAATATACGTGGCGTTCCAAAAACAATGTTCGGAGTTTAAACTGCTACGTTACATTATCATTGCTGTAGGTTGCGACCGACGCCTGCACGTTTATTTCAAACCACACGAAGCGAACGGCACTGACTTACACTAAATAACTAAATTAGCTCTACACCACAACAATTACGCAGGAAGGAGGTAATGGTACACACCACAGCCGACCGCGCCTCCTACACAAACGTTCTGGACACAGCGTACACGGCGGCAGCTAGGCTTTGTTAAAAGTCCAGCTTCGGGTCGCTGTGTTCCGGATCGTACGTCCTCGTTAACGGCGGCAGCAGCTCTGCCTCATGTTGGCTCCGCGCTGGCCCAGCGATGATCACGTCCCTCGTCCCAGCCGGTCGCCAGCCACCAGCCTTCCGCGCTCTACTTCCGGCCTGCAGCTATTATAATCCTCCACCCCGGGTCTGTGCTTGGCTTAAGAAGAGCCTCCATGTTGCCACGTGCGCTCTCTTGGAACGACAGACTGTCCAAAGTGTCTCAGCGAAGCCGAAAATCGATAGATCGAAAAGTGCGGCGAAAAACCGCATAAAAAGGAAAATCCATAGCTTTCTATCTATTGTGAGACTAGAACTCGACTTCTTCAACATGTTGCCCACTTTTCACCCACAACTTGAAATCGAGAAACAATATATTCCACAACAGCTCGGCGTCTCTCGGAGGACACGTTCAGAATTCGTTGCGCAATGGGTGCCTTCCATTCAGCTTCGTTCGTGATTACCCCACTGAACACGACATCTTTTAGACAACCACACACTTCTGTGGGGCTGTTGATGCACAGTCGCCGTTCTCGTAAAAGAGTTTTACAGCAGTGTGCGGTCCTCCATGGAGTACCACGTGATCTAACCGGAACTTCCGGCAGCGAACGCGAGCCGAGTCCCTTATCTACTTCCGGTCTCGTACTTTTAGCCCCGGAGCGGCCGAGTAATACTAGAGGCTCCGCCGGTCGCACTCGTGGCCGGAAGTTGCGGTTAGATCATGTGGTACTATATAAGTAATGTTTCTCTTAAGACGGCGTCAGTCGTCGAACAGCCGCACGTGCAACTGCATTGGACGACGAACAGAGATGCCGCGTTATTTTAGGAGGAGAAGGCGTTCACGCCTCACAGTTTATAAAGCTGTAGATACCATCGAGATGAGCACTGCAGATGGTGTTAATGGACAAGTGTTTTACCATGGTCCTCCAGTGTTTTGTGGACGCTTACTGAATGTTACTTTGCATAATAATGACGCTAATACACATGGTATTGGATGGGATACAGTAGCTGTAGCACAGTATCCAGTGTCCAAAGTAGGAGGACTTGAGACTTTCAAAGATACAGACATTATTGCCTATCGCACGTTTGAAATATGTGAGGTGTACAACAGAGACATCGGAAGGTCGTATTATATGTCTACCATGCTTTTGGTTTTTAGGTCGAGGAATCATCGCAGAATAAACTAGTCTCTGTCTGCGTATGGGTGAAAGGAGCACTGAATTGTTATAAGATTAAAGTTATTGGTGACCTAACTCATTGTTATAGAAATTAAATAAAGTTCCTTTCCTTATCCTTATCTCCTTTTCTACTACGAAAACTGCACATTGATCTTGCCAAAAGCCGAGAAGCGATTCTTCTTGGTGTTGTAGCTCTCTGGGGCACTCTGGGATGCTCTCTGTGCGAGGCATCTCTGGGCTCTGGGCTGTCGTTGCTACTAGGCGGGTGGGGTCTGCCGCGGGGCCTCCACGGAGCTACGTTGTGCCTCTTGGACGCAAACTGAGAAAGAGCCGCGTGCCGCGTGTCTCTTGTTGTGCATAGTCTGACGCTTAATGTGCCTCCTATTGCTCAAATTTAAATGTTTTTTTTTCCACGACGTTTTCTCCTTTGTCAGTAACATGCTTTTCAAATTTGACGACATTCTGAAGAGTTTCTCTCTTTCTGCACCGTTTGGAAACTGGTTACGCCGAAATGATCTAATAGAATTCGTCGGAAGCTATTTAAGGCTGTTTGAAGATGATGTGCTTGACTGCAAGAAGGCAGCAACGTTTGAAAAAAAAAAGAAACACTTTGCAGAAGCACCCACAGGAGTTTGATGAATGGCGCAGTGACTGGTGGATGCCCCTGAAAGTAAATAAATACAAGATGTGCCACATACATAGGAAAAGAAATCCACTATTTTCCAACTACACTTTGATGACAAATTTATGGAAACAGAAACTACCAGTTAGGAATATTTATCCGGAGCGACCTTAAGCACAACGACCACAAAAAAGCAAGCAGTGGGAAAAAAGATCGTAGACTCAGATTCGTAGGAAGAATCGATAGAAAATGTAATACATTCATTAAAGGAGAGGGTTTCAAAGCACTTTTTCGAGAGATTCTTGAGTACTGTTCGTGTATCTGAGACTCTTGCAAGGTAGGAGTGGCAGTCAAGATAGAGAAGATCTAACGACGAGCGACGGGTTTCGCCACGGGATCGTTTGGTCAGCGGTAGAGATGCTCCAGTGGCAGACTCTACACCAGAGGTGTGGTGTGTCACGTAGACATTTGCCACTGAAATTCCGGGAAGAGATCGGACAATACATTACTTTCTCCCACATACGCATCGCGAAGTAACCACAATGAAAAAATTTTGTGGATTCAGAGGCTTACCGACCATCGTTCTTCATATGCGCGGTTCGAGAGTCGAACAGTGAAGGCGATCAGGTAATGGTACCAGCCACCACACACTGTCTGTTTGGATACGGAATAGTGATGCAGATGTAGATTTAGATGCAGCAAGTTCCCGAGATGTAGCCCGTCAACGACCTGATCCGCCTCAACAGCCATAGAACTCATCGTCGCTCATCCCACCACGAGATTGTGTGCTTCTCTTTAACAGAGGTTTGTAGCATCATCGTGACATTGGCTGTTTGGCACGTCAACATTCCACCCCCGCGCTGCACGTTGGTTCGAAAATGACTCTGAACACTATGGGACTTAACTTCTGAGGTCCTCAGTCCCCTAGAACTTAGAACTACTTACACCTAACTAACCTAAGTACATCACACACATCCATGCCCGAGGCAGGATTCGAACCTGCGACCGTAGCGGTGGCGTCGCTTCCGGACTGTAGCGCCTTGAACCGCTCGGCCACTCTGGCCGGCTGCAGGGTGGTCACTGAAGCCTGTCCAGTGCTTGTTAAAGAGTACTGGTGGTGCTAAGCAAACCCCAGGCCGGGAAACTGGTAGCCCGAAAAGAAACGCTGATCAGCCTGAGATGCCGCCATCCAGAACGACCCGCCGGGCACGTGTTGTTGTGTGCAATGACAACCACGCCAGAGGTTCCATAGCTGTCATTGGAAGAAATGGATGGCATAGATTTTTCAACTGAGGTAGTACATCTCCTGTAAGTAGCCGTACTGGGACGCACCGCATGATATACACAGTAATTTACCTCGATGTACAGAACACCAAGTTACGGGGAAGCTACATACTCGTACAGTATGTTTTTGTTGTGGTCTTCAGTCCTGAGACTGGTTTGATGCAGCTCTCCATGCTACTCTATCCTGTGCAAGCTTCTTCATCTCCCCGTATCTACTGCAACCTACATCCTTCTGAATCTGCTTAGTGTATTCATCACTTGGTCTCCCTCTACGATTTTTACCCTCCACGCTGCCCTCCAATACTAAATTGGTGATCCCTTGGTTCCTCAGAACATGTCCTACCAACCGATCCCTTCTTCTGGTCAAGTTGTGCCACAAACTTCTGTTCTCCGCAATCCAATTCAATACTTCCTCATTAGTTATGTGATCTACCCATCTAATATTCAGCATTCTTCTGTAGCACCACATTTCGAAAGCTTCTACTCTCTTCTTGTCCAAACTATTTATCGTCCATGTTTCACTTCCATACATTGCTACACTCCATACAATTACTTTCAGAAATGACTTCCTGACACTTAAATCAATACTGGATGTTAACAAATTTCTCTTCTTCAGAAACGCTTTCCTTGCCATTGCCAGTCTACATTTTATATCCTCTCTACTTCGACCATCATCAGTTATTTTGCTCCCCAAACAGCAAAACTCCTTTACTACTTTAAGTGCCTCATTTCCTAATCTAATTCCCTCAGCATCACCCGACTTAATTCGACTATATTCCATTATCCTTGTTTTGCTTTTGTTGATGTTCATCTTATATCCTCCTTTCAAGACACAGACCAATCCGTTCAACTGCTTTTCTAGGTCGTTTGCTGTCTCTGATAGAATTACAATGTCATCGGTGAACCTCAAAGTTTTTATTTTTTCTCCATGGATTTTAATACCTACTCCGAACTTTTCTTTTGTTTCCTTTACTGCTTGCTCAGTATACAGATTGAATAACATCGAGGACAGGCTACAAACCTGTCTCACTCACTTCCCAACCACTGCTTCCCTTTCATACCCCTCGACTCTTATAACTGCGATCTGGTTTCTGTACAAATTGTAAACAGCCTTTAGCTCCCTGTATTTTATCCCTGCCACCTTCAGAATTTGAAAGAGAGTATTCCAGTCAACATTGTCAAAAGTCTACAAATGCTAGAAACGTACGTTTGCCTTTCCTTAATCTTTCTTCTAAGATAAGTCGTAAGGTCAGTATTGCCTCACGTGTTCCAGTGTTTCTACGGGATCCAAACTGATATTCCCTGAGGTTGGCTTCTACTAGTTTTTCCATTCGTCTGTAAAGAATTCGTGTTAGTATTTTGCAGCAGTGACTTATTAAACTGATAGTTCGGGAATTTTCACATCTGTCTACACCTGCTTTCTTTGGGATTGGAATTATTATATTCTTCTTGAAGTCTGAGGGTATTTCGCCTGTTTCATACATCTCGCTCACCAGATGGTAGAGTTTTGTCAGGACTGGCTCTCCCAAGGCCGTCAGTAGTTCCAATGGAATGATGTCTACTCCGGGGGCCTTGTTTCGACTCAGGTCTTTCAGTGCTCTGTCAAACTCTTCACGCGGTATCGTATCTCCCATTTCATCTTCATCTACATCCTCTTCCATTTCCATAATATTGTTCACAAATACACCGCACTTGTATAGACCCTCTATATACTCCTTCCACCTTTCTGCTTTCCCTTCTTTGCTTAGAACTGGGTTTCCATCTGAGCTCTTGATATTCATACAAGTGGTTCTCTTCTCTCCAAAGGTCTCTAATTTTCCTGTAGGCAGTATCTATCTTACCCCTAGTGAGATAAACCTCTACATCCTTACATTTGTCCTCTAGCCATCCCTGCTTAGCCATCTTGCACTTCCTGTCGATCTCATTTTTGAGACGTTTGTATTCCTTTTTGCCTGCTTCATTTACTGCATTTTTATATTTTCTCCTTTCATCAATTAAATTCAATATTTCTTCTGTTACCCAAGGATTTCTTCTAGCCCTCGTCTTTTTGCCTACTTGATCATCTGCTGCCTTCACTACTTCATCCCTCAAAGCTACCCATTGTTCTTCTATTGTATTTGTTTCCCTCATTCCTGTCAATTGTTCCCTTATGCTCTCCCTGAAACTCTGTACAACCTCTGGTTCTTTCAGTTTATCCAGGTTCCATCTCCTTAAATTCCCACCTTTTTGCAGTTTCTTCAGTTTTAATCTACAGTTCATAACCAATAGATTGTGGTCAGAGTCCACATCTGCCCCCGGAAATGTCTTACAATTTAAAACCTGGTTCCTAAATCTCAGTCTTACCATTATATAATCTATCTGATACCTTTTAGTATCTCCAGGGTTCTCCCATGTATACAACCTTCTTTCATGATTCCTAAACCAACTGTTAGCTAAGATTATGTTGTGCTCTGTGCAAAATTCTACCAGACGACTTCCTCTTTCATTTCTTAGCCCCAATCCATGTTCACCTACTATGTTTCCTTCTCTCCCTTTTCCTACACTCAGATTCCAGTCACCCATGACTATTAAATCTTCGTCTCCCTTCACTATCTGAATAATTTCTTTTATTTCATCATACATTTCTTCAATTTCTTCGCCATCTGCAGAGCTAGTCGGCGTATAAACTTGTACTACTGTAGTAGGTGTGGTCTTCGTATCTATCTTGGCCACAATAATGCGTTCACTATGCTGTTTGTAGTAGCTTACCCGCATTCCTGTTTTCCTATTCATTATTAAACCTACTCCTGCATTACCCCTATTTGATTTTGTGTTTATAACCCTGTAGTCTCCTGACCAGACGTCTTGTTCCTCCTGCCACCGAACTTCACTAATTCCCACTATATCTAACTTCAACCTATCCATTTCCCTTTTTAAATTTTCTAACCTACCTGCCTGATTAAGGGATCTGACATTCCACGCTCCGTTCCGTAGAACGCCAGTTTTCTTTCTCCTGATAACTATATCCTCTTGAGTAGTCCCCTCCCGGAGATCCGAATGGGGAACTATTTTACCTCCGGAATATTTTACCCAAGAGAACGCCATCATCATTTACTCATACAGTAAAGCTGCATGCCCTCGGGAAAAATTACTGCTGTAGTTTCCCCTTGCATTCAGCCGTTCGCAGTACCAGCACAGCAAGGCCGTGCCCTTGCAACTACTGAAAAGGCTGCTGCCCCTGTTCAGGAACCACATGTTTGTCTGGCCTCTCAACAGATACCCCTCCGTTGTGGTTGCACCTACGGTACGGCTATCTTTATCGCTGAGGCACGCAAGCCTCCCCACCAACGGCAAGGTCCATTGTTCATAGGGGGGGGGGGGTCGTGCAGTATACCACATCATATACTTTCTGCATTGCATCGTGGACAGGGATAACTTTCGTCAAGTTTTTAATAAAATACCACAGTAATACTTCAGTGGTTAAGCTCAGCCTAAGATCATGTTAGTCACAGATAAGATGTAATGTGTAGCTCTGTCTACTTCGTTATGTTTCTCCTTTACGCTCTGGATGCCAAAGTTTAAAATTTGTCTTTAACTGTCTGTCTTGATGAACAGTCTGGCGAGCGCACGTGTGTAAGGAGAGTTATGTCCCGCCAGCAGTAAAAGTTCAACGAGGTGAATGGAGGGCACTGTTGTACTAACCCCCGCAATATGGAATTCACCATTTGAAAATATCATAATGTGTTCCGGTACTTTACATTTTAAAATTTAAATAAAAAATGTATTGCTCTTAATGATTTCTTGTAACATGTTGCGTAGTTGTTTAAAATTTTTCGGTAAAACTTAATTCCAAAGGTGACTTTTCACAACAAATGTCGTATTTATATTTTCGGCTTCACAGCCCTTCTCACACATCTGTATAGCTTTATAAAGTATCTTGAGAACAAAACTCAACGACGATTAACGAAGTTTGTATTTTTTTAAGGTTTTTTGTAATGTTCACAAAGTTTCGCTCACCTCTAAAATAAAAATGGCTCTGAGCACTATGGGACTCAACTTCTGAGGTCATCAGTCCTGTAGAACTTAGAACTGCTTAAACCTAGATAACATAAGGACAACACACACATTCATGCCCGAGGCAGGATTCGAACCTGCGACCGTAGCGGTCTCGCGGTTACAGACTGTAGCGCCTAGAACCGCACGGCCACTCCGGCCGGTTTCGCTCACCTCGATGTAGACATTACGGAAAATGCGTTGGTATTGCTAAGACTGAAGTGAAAGATATTCTCAGGCTCTGTACCGTATTCACACATCATTAACTACCTGGAAATTATGCGGTTAATAAAAGTTAAACACAAGGAAAATGCGTAGGTATTACTATTGTTATCTTATCCAAGAGGCGATTCTTGTCATGTCGGGGCTCTTAGCTCTCCAGCATTACAGCGTTGCATTGCGGGTGGCCGTAGCCACAATCCGCAGGGGCCACATCGTCGAGCAACACCGCTGAAAATCACAGCGCACTCCTCAGTGGCAGCCGACCGTGGTTTCGATACAAAAGAACTGAGTACGTACGCTTCAACTCCCTTTCGCAGGGTCACGTAGTCGCAAACAGGTCTCATTATATCCTGCAACCTCTTTAGGACAGCGCACGGCTACCGCAAAGCAGTTTTCCCTGGACGAGCTCTCTGGTCGATTGCTTAGATTGCTGGCGCGCTTCTTCAATCATAAACTGTCCGACAGTCATCCTGTGACCAGTCGTCAGGCGCCAGCCTACACACCAGAAATCCTGCCGCCCTCTGCGACGTGCGGCAGCAGCTGCCGTTCTCGAGCTGCGGACTGTTGGCCTCCAATGCCTGGACCTCGTGGAGTGCGTGTTTCTGAGCCGACGCAATGTTTTTAAGTAACCAGAAATCCCCTTCCTCGTTGAACAATATATAAACTGTAGAAATTGCAGCTTAGTTCGCTGAGGCTTACAGTCCACTGGACTTACATTTCTTTTCACTTCAAAGACAAAGACTTAATTGTGAACTGCTGTTTGTGATGTGTAAATGCACTCCGAAGTAGGTGCACTAAAGTTTATGTTCATTTTAATAAACATATTTTACATTCTTTACCTGTGCCTCAGTTTCTCAGCGCCATAATCGGCGTCGGTCGCTTCAGTCCCAATGACCTTAATTATGAGATAATTTGTCTACTAAACACACTGGTGTACAGAGCTTACGGCTGAAGTAACTTTCGTATGAATGAGACGCAATGAGACGAACACAAACGACACTTTTGTTCAGAGACGATAAGTGTACTGAAATCACGGCGATTCGTGATGAGCCGCTGGATATTACGAACGGCGATAAAGAGTTCTTAATAGGGTGCATGTGAAATGCATGACAGAGGGTACGTCCCACTGTACTACGAGTTTTGTCAGGAATATTTGTGGTAGGGTGTTCCATTCCTCCACCATTGCGGCTGACAACTGCTCGATGGTTAGCCGGCCGAAGTGGCCGAGCGGTTAAAGGCGCTACAGTCTGAAACCGCACGACCGCTACGGTCGCAGGTTCGAATCCTGCCTCGGGCATGGATGTGTGTGATGTCCTTAGGTTAGTTAGGTTTAAGTAGTTCTAAGTTCTAGGGGACTTATGACCACAGCAGTTGAGTCCCATGGTGCTCAGAGCCATTTGAACCATTTTTTTGCTCGGTGGTTATTGGTGCATGTGGACGTGCTACAACATGTCTCCCGA
Source organism: Schistocerca serialis cubense (assembly GCF_023864345.2). Taxonomy (NCBI): domain Eukaryota; kingdom Metazoa; phylum Arthropoda; class Insecta; order Orthoptera; family Acrididae; genus Schistocerca; species Schistocerca serialis. The sequence continues at coordinate 92,407,956 of NC_064639.1, read as the reverse complement.
AAACATCCCACATGTGCTCTAAGGAATTTAAGCTGGGAGAACTTGCCTGCCAGTCCATTTGGCGAACATTCTCTCGTTCCATCAGCTCCTACACCTGTGCGACCGAATGCGGTCGCGCATTACCGGCCGTAAATTAAGTCATGGCACGTGAGGAAGCAGTACAATGTCACAATTAGGATGACCTGTGAGTGTACCGTACTCAAAGATTTGGAGGTCGTACGGCCATGCAACGTCATGCTTCCCCACACAACAGTTGGACCACCTAAACGATCATGTTGAACAAACTCCCTGGGTGCATTACGTGTTCCCACTTACCGCCACATAAGGATACTTCCAAAATTACTACTCAGACGGAATTTGCCCTCATCCGAGAACAGGACATGAGCCCACACCTCCTCGTTGTCCCGGTCCCTGTGTTCTTGGCACCATGTGAAGCGGTGCCGCCGATGTGCAGGCGCCAACGGAACACAACGTCCTGGTCGCTGGCCCTATGCAGTCCTCATGCCAGGGTGGATCATGAGACGCCGTGCCTTCCCGATCCGTTAAATTTGGTTGCAAGTGAACCCGTTGTTTGACGTGGGTGTCTTCTTGCCTGTTGCAAATCGTAGCGGCCATCTGCCGCTGCAGTTGAGCGCCGTCAGCCACCTCCTCTATTACGGGCAGCAGTGCCTGTGGTTCCGGATGCCGTCCAGGCACTTGAAACCATCTTGTGAGCGATATCAAACTCTTGGGCTATACCCGTCATTCTTCAACTCTTCCAGTTTCCCGACGGTTCTTCTTCGTGTGAAGTCATCAAGTCATCGAAATGCGTCCCCGGGTCTTGTTGTAATGGGGAACACCACGCAGTGTATTGTAACTACTGGCTGAAAGACACACACTCTATTTTCTTACTCCTTCAAATACCTCGTTTTGCAGCGTTGGCTCCATTTTGTGCTATAATCACACTGACATCACGTGATGGGACATCCAATTATCTGTGCACGACTAGGAGACTTCGGGCAACATGCTCGCGCACTTTCATTTATTTGCACTCAGTATATGATATGTTACGTTACTTTAGTAACTCGTCCTTAAATTTTTCACAGCAGTGTAATACATGTGAAATGCATGACAGAGGGTACTTCTCACAGTACCATTTAATAGGGCTTCTTCCCTTTCCACTCATCTAATTAATGCTGGAAGAATAATTGATTAAACCCTTCTGCGCAAGCTGTAATTAATAATTTGTCTTTTTGGTTCATATAGGAAATGACACACAGGGGAGTGTACTGAATTTCTAGATTCGTCGGTTGAAGCCAAGTGTTGAAACTCAGTACGTAGGACTCGCTGGTTATCTCTCCGGCTCTCACAATGCACTTTGCTCCTTTATTCTAACGTTTTCCATTTCAGTTTTGAAATAGCTGACGACACTCGGTGAAAGGAAAGGGCATAAATTGCACTACAGAAATCTTTAACAGTGTCTCAGCTGGTGAACGGAGCTTATTCAAATTCACCACGTAGTTAAATCCTTCAGTCTAACTGACTAAGAATACTCTAGTATATTGATTTAAATCATCTGAAACGTGTGACTTTGGAAAAGATCTTAACGGATTAATGGACAAGAGAGTGGAAAACCTCAGCCCCCAGGAAGCGGGTTATGGAGCGAGTAAGTATATCGCCATGCAAAGTTTTAAATTGGTCGCTACTTTTAATAAATAAGTGAACGCAGTGCATTAAGCCGATATATGTGGGCATGCGCATGTAAACCTTTTCATATTCCACAAATACCACTTCTTTATTTGCATATCGACAGCTGCATTTACTAGGTGAGGTATTCTGATCCATATAAAGTGTTAAGGCGGCACCCCAAAGAATTCTACACCGTCTGGATATGCATGAGACAATAGTTGTAGTGTTGCATGTGCTAACAATAACGTTATCAGGTTGATGACAGACGAGGCGAATTGCGCAATTTCTGGAGCTTGTAACGGAATCAAATCACGGCATCCGAAATACTACAATAACAGCGGGTATCGATACCTTCGTTTACAAAAACAAGAACTATGTCCATAAAAATTAATTGTCTTAAGCTTAAATATTTGTGTTCCATATTCTTGGAAGGATGTTTAGGTTTTACATAAGTACTGTAAATTCAGTTCCACGAAGTTGTGGTAAATATTTAGCAGCGACTGTCTCTGGCAAAGATGTAAACTCTTTACTTTGTATAGTATCTCTGTCCATCTTCGTCGTCTACAGGCTTAGCGGAAACTTGTGGTGAACGGTGGTCATATTTTCATGTGAAGATACAAAAAGCAAACATACTGTTTGATTTTATTTTTCTACGCACTTCACCAGCCACGGGGCGTTATCATACCTGAAAAGAACAAAAAAAGACAACGAAGCCAAAATCAAGACAACCAGGTAGATACACTGTAGTACGTGGGTACGACCATCGGTGTATCTCACTTCAAAATAATGAGTGATGTCAGAGATGAGCTCAAGACATTGACTATGCAGCAATGAAGAGACATGTTACACAACCTCAGGTCCAAACTGTAAAGACAAAATTTGAATTACAGTCCTTCTAAAACCACCTGACTGCTGGTGATGTGATTGTAAAGCAGCAACGCGAAGGAACAACCGCAGCTAAATCAAGACCAGGAAAACCTCATATGCTGACTGACAAGGAGCATCGAGCATTGCGGATGGTGGTTGTAAAAAAAAATCAAATGCTAAAAGCGGGATGAATCGCTCGTGAATTCCAAAGTGCTGCCATCAGTCCACCTACAGCAATTAGGGCCGCAGCGCGTTGAGAGGAATGGGGAACTGTGGTCGAGAAGCTCCTCATAAGCAACACATTCCTGTGCTAAGCGACGGTTGATGTGTTGCGAAGGACGACGTCACTGGACAGAGTGTGGCGTCCATAGTTACGATGCCACAACGTAGGTGTACGCTCTCGTAAGTTGGCATTACGAGAGAAGACTGACTACGCCGACCACAGCGCCCTCTGGCCGACGCTGTGGAGCTTTGCGAGTGCCGTCTTCATTTCCCCCATTTCATCAAGAGCAGACGTCCTGGAAATATCGCTTTTGCTGCCAAGTGGGCTAGCTTGCTATTGACTTTGTATTAGTTACGTTTAGTTAAAGTTTGAACAGCAACGAGTATTTGTTAATTTTGAGATTATACAGAACAGTCATCCTAACTTCACAGCATTAGACACTGACTATGGCTTCACACCTACTTGCTCATCCTAGCCAAAGTTATGTATGCATTTGATATTTACTTGCGTTCTTGACACTATTAAAAGTGTTAAAGTTACCTGCAGTACCGAAGTGCTTCACCTCTCTTGTTCCTACTCGCTTCCTGCACTCTCGGCCTATTTTACAGAAGACGTTCCCAGGATCAGACCCACGCACCGCCTATCCAGGAGGGCTACAAAACAGAGAATTGCTGGAAAAGAGTGGTCTGGAGTGAAGAATTACGCTATGCCGTGTGACAGTCCCATGGAAGGGCTTGGGATTTGTGAATGCTTCGAGAATGTACCTGTCACCATGTGTAGTGCCGACACTGAAGTAGAGAGGAGGTGAAGTTACCAACTTGCTTACTGACTAGCAAATTTCAGTTTTGATTTATATTCTTCTTCTTCCGTTTCATCCTTTTTGCGGTAGTTGGGTCAATCAGATTTTTGTGTGTTGTTCTTTTCTCAGTGCCTAGTATTTCCTCATGCTTTCTGATCTTCTTTTCCTCTCTTTTTCCGAGATGATGCGTTACGGCGTAAAGTCAAGCGCCGGTACGCCAGTCGGCAACGATAGAGAAGAGATGTCTGTGAGATGGCTTTGGCCAGTCGCACGCTAGCCGCCCCTCCCCAGGACGACAACGAGACAGCAGCGTCCCCTATGTGAATAGGACATAAGCGCCGCGACCAACTGGTGACAACCCCTGGCGCAATACGCCGATGATACGGCGCTCTACACCACCGGCCGCAACACAGGCCAGCTCACTGCTCGCCTCCAGAGGCAGGTGGACGCGACAGTCACCTGGCGTCATTCCAACAAGATTGCTCTGAATGCTGCCAAAACACTAAACAGCGCCCCATCCTCCGCCACAACATCACTATGGCAGGCGACAGGTCCCATGGTTCCCTGATACAAAATACCGAGGTGTCCGGATGGATAAGAAACCGCTCTTCCATCGCCATGCAGAATACAGTATATAACCCAAAAAGGACTCCAGCTGGTATTGTACCCAATGTTCACCAGCAGGGAACTGAACCTCGTCGCCAAGCTCCGGCTATACCGGATGGTTCTTCACCCTTCTCTCACCTATGTCTACACTGCGTGGGCTACGATTAGTGCCCCCCGGATGCAGATCCTCCAGCGCCTGCAGAATAAGGTGCTTCGGTGGAGTCTGCATGACGAGGATAATTATCCTCCACGAGGCAATGGACATGGCCACCCCCAAGTTGTCCATGCTAAAGTCTAGGCCTACGCGACACGGTCGCTGGCTGACAAAACATTGGCAGAACGCACTGGTACCGACACACTGTTCCTCTAACCATCCTTGAGCACTCCGATTCCGACCACGGCTAACGATAGCACTATTACGGCCACTAATGAAGCGTCAGTGTTGACTTGACCACTCGATGTGTGTCGACCATCGTCAACCAACACTGTTGATACTTAATGTAGTTCGTAGTTAGTTAATATATTCCTGCGACCTGAACTTCCACCGTCGGAGGTTGTATTAGACTTCAAGTCCCACCGCGCGACCTTCAGTGTGCACTCCAGTGATGACTTTCGAATGACATCACTGTCAAATGGAAAAGTTTTACTATCCACCAAGACAGTAAGACCGTGAAGCTGTATTTCAACATCCAAAAAGAAAAAAATGATGACAGGACAAGTTCAATACCAGCTTCACTTCGCTTGTACTCTCTATGTCGCCTTTCGCTTGCGACACATCAGTGTCATTGACAAATTTAGGTATTGTAGTTTCATTGTTGTAATAAAACTCATTAATACGGCTTGTTTGAATTGCTTGTCCAGCCAACCGAGTACACAAAATGTGATTGGGTTTGTGTGTAGATTTGTCTTGGAACCTCATACTTTCATCCTTAGTATTTAATTCAGCTGTTCGATAGATTAGTGGTTTTTCTAAAAACTTTAGTTCTCCTAGGTATTTCTCAGTTTCTTTAAATCAGTTGGGTTTTGTTTTGCGGTTACAGAAGGAGTCAAAGGATTGTTCTGTTAATCTGTTAGAGTTCAATCTGAGAAGCACCTACAAACGTTTATCCTGCTTTTCCGCAATTGATCTGAAAGTTTTTGGATTTTCTTTTAGAAAGATTCACTCTTGATGCATACTGTCTTACGATCTTGGAATTTTGGTCCTATGATTTTCCTTAAAATTTTCATTTCCTTTATCTCAAGTTTCTAAGTATTGTCTCTGAAGTTCATGTTTAGTGTTTGTGCTGCATACAGATTAATCACTGTCTTGTAATATGTAATTTTGAATTTCCATGCCGGCCGCGGTGGTCTAGCGGTTCTAGGCGCGCAGTCCAGAACCGCGCGACTGCTACGGTCGCAGGTTCGAATCCTGCCTCGGGCATGGATGTGTGTGATGTCCTTAGGTTAGTTAGGTTTAAGTAGTTCTAAGTTATAGGGGACTGATGACCACAGTAGTTAAGTCCCATAGTGCTCAGAGCCATTTGAACCATTTGAATTTCCATGAAAGGGATTTTTTTGAATGTATCTTTTGTTAGTAGGAAGGCCAGTTGAAGTTTAATTGTTCTGAATTCCATTGCTTTGCTTTCCCTAGCATTCCAACTAATCCACTCTCCTAGATATTTAAACATTTTTACTATTTCAATCTGAGGTGTTTGCATGAGTTTTTCTTGTTTGACAACATTTTAGTTTTTTCGAAAGAGATGTGAAGGTCTATTTTAGCAGCTTGTTTATTTATATCAAGCATTTGCTCTTGTGTTTCTTCCACTGCTTCTGCAAACGGGGCCATATAATCTGCAAAGGCAATGAAATTACACTATTACTCTATGTCGCCAACTAATTATTGCTGAAGTAATCCAAAGATGGTGTTCTGCACCAAGGACAGATAGCACATAATGTATGCTTAGCTTGTGTAGTCCTTGTAGCTTTCGGGAAATCGTGTGCTTGGTTTCTGGTTGAGGGTGCCAGTTACTTGGCTATCCGCCGAGCGACGTACACTAGGCTGAGACCTGAGTGAGATTGTCGTGTGCTGGTCGGCGTGCGTGTGAGACCTGCCTGGGCAAATGCAGCCAGTCGCTGCGCTTACTGCGTGGTTCAAAAGGTTCAAATGGCTCTGAGCACTTTGGGACTTCATCTGAGGTCATCAGTCCCCTAGAACTTAGAACTACTTAAACCTAACTAACCTAAGGACATCACACACATCCATGCCCGAGGCAGGATTCGAATCTGCTACCGTAGCGGTCGCGCGGTTCCAGACTGAAGCGCCTAGAACTGCACGGCCACTGCAGGCTGGCTGCTGCTTGGTGTCGTAATAACGGTTTGTTCTTGGAGTTATCCGCAGGCACAGCCTATATGCAGACTGATTTCGTAACGTAATCGTGAGGTGTTCGCATTTCGTGGTTAAATTCCCGTTGGTTTATGTAGCGCAGCTGCTTTGAAGGCTGCAAACTGAATTAACTCTGTTCCGGGTGTCACTGCTAGTTCCTTATCTTACGAGTTCAGCACCGACCAGGCTTCCTACTGGATCCTAATTTAGACATTTAATAGGAAGAGTAGGCAGGTACCCGTGGTCTAGGGGTGCGTCTTTGATTCATAATCAAAAACGTCTTCTGTCCCGGGTTCGATCCCTGGCACTGCCTAAATTTTGATAAATAATCGGCATTGGCGGCCGAAGACTTCCGGCATAAGAAGTCAGCCTCATTCTGCCAACGGCCTTGTCAAAGAGGGCGGAGGAGTGGATAGAGGTTCAGGGCACTCTCTTGTCCTGGGGGTGGGAAATTGCCCCTAAAGGCGGAAGAATCACCAATGATCAACGACATGAGGATGCAGAAGGCAATGGAAACTACTGAATTAAAGACACGTAACGTGTATCCACAGGACATGTGGCCTGTATTTGAAGAAGTGTCATGATGATGTCTCCATTGGCAAAAGATTTCGGAATAGTCCCCCATTCGGATTTCCGGGAGGGGACTGCCAAGAGGGAGGTTACCATGAGAAAAAGATTGAATAATCAACGAAATGAAAACGTTCTACGAGTCGGGGCGTGGAATGTCAGATACTTGAACGTGGTAGGGAAACTTGAAAATATGAAAAGGGAAATGCAAAGGCTCAATCTAGATATAGTAGGGATCAGTGAAGTGAAGTGGAAGGAAGACAAGGATTTCTGGACAGATGAGTATCGGGTAATATCAATAGCAGCAGAAAATGGTATATCACGTGTAGGATTCGTTGTGAATAGAAAGGTAGGGCAGAGGGTGAGTTTCTGTGAACAGTTCAGTGACCGGTTTGTTCTAATCAGAATCGACAGCAGACCAACACTGACAACGATAGTTCAGGTATACATGCCGCCGTCGCAAGCTGAAGATGAACAGATAGAGAAAGTGTATGAGGATATTAAAAAGGTAATGCAATATGTAAAGGGGGACGAAAATCTAATAGTCGTGGGCGACTGGAATGCAGTTGTAGGGGAAGGAGTAGAAGAAAAGGTGACAGGAGAATATGGGCTTGGGACAAGGAATGAAAGAGGAGAAAGACTAATTGAGTTCTGTAACAAGTTTCAGCTAGTAATAGCGAATACCCTGTTCAAGATTCACAAGAGGAGGAGGTATACTTGGAAAAGGCCGCGAGATACGGGAAGATTTCAATTAGATTACATCATGGTCAGACAGACACTCTGAAATCAGATACTGGATTGTAAGGCGTACCCAGGAGCAGATACAGACTCAGATCACAATATAGTAGTGATGAAGAGTAGGCTGAAGTTCAAGACATTAGTCAGGAAGAAGCAATACGCAAAGAAGTGGGATACGAAAGTACTAAGGAATGACGAGATACGTTTGAAGTTCTCTAACGCTATTAGGAATGGACATCTCTAAAAAGGGCCATCACAGAAGTTTGGAAGGAAAACATAGGTACAAAGAAGGTAGCTGCGAAGAAACCATGGGTAACAGAAATACTTCAGTTGATTGATGAAAGGAGGAAGTACAAACATGTTCCGGGAAAATCAGGAATACAGAAATACAAGTCGCTGAGCAATGAAATAAATAGGAAGTGCAGGGAAGCTAAGACGAAATGGCTGCAGGAAAAATGTGAAGACATCGAAAAAGATATAATTGTGGGAAGGACAGATTCAGCAAATAGGAAAGTCAAAACAACCTTTGGTGACATTAAAAGCAACGGTGGTAACATTAAGAGTGCAACGGGAATTCCACTGTTAAATGCAGAGGAGAGATCAGATAGGTGGAAAGAATACATTGAAAGCCTCTATGAGGGTGAAGATTTGTCTGATGTGATAAAAGAAAAGACAGGAGTCGATTTGGAAGAGGTAGGGGATCCAGTATTAGAATCGGAATTTAAAAGAGCTTTGGAGGACTTACGGTCAAATAAGGCAGACGGGATAGATAACATTCCATCAGAATTTCTAAAATCATTGGGGGAAGTGGCAACAAAACGACTATTAACGTTGGTGTGTAGAATATATGAGTCTGGCGATATACCATCTGAGTTTCGGAAAAGCACCATCCACACTATTCCGATGACGGTAAGAGCTGACAAGTGCGAGAATTATCGCACAATCAGCTTAACAGCTCATGCATCGAAGCTGCTTACAAGAATAATATACAGAAAAATGGATAAGAAAATTGAGAATGTGCTAGGTGACGATCAGTTTGGCTTTAGGACAAGCAAAGGTACGAGAGAGGCAATTCTGACGTTACGGCTAATATTGGAAGCAAGGCTGAAGAAAAATCAAGACACTTTCATAGGATTTGTCGACCTGGAAAAAGCGTTCGACAATATTAAATGGTGCAAGCTGTTCGTGATTCTGAAAAAAGTAGGGGTAAGCTATAGGGAGATACGGGTCATATACAATATGTACAACAACCAAGAGGGAATAATAAGAGTGGACAATCAAGAACGAAGTGCTCGTATTAAGAAGGGTGTAAGACAAGTCTGTAGCCTTTCGCCCCTACTCTTCAATCTGTACATCGAGGAAGCAATGATGGAAATAAAAGAAAGGTTCAGGAGTGGAATTAAAATACAAGGTGAAAGGATATCAATGATACGATTCCCTGATGACATTGCTATCCTGAGTGAAAGTGAAGAAGAATTAAATGATCTGCTGAACGGAATGAACAGTCTAATGAGTACACAGTATGGTTTGAGAGTAAATCGGAGAAAGACGAAGGCAATGAGAAGTAGTAGAAATGAGAACAGTGAGAAAGTTAACATCAGGATTGATGGTCACGAAGTCAATGAAGTTAAGGAATTCTGCTACCTAGGCAGTAAAATAACTAATTACGGACGGAGCAAGGAGGACATCAAAAGCAGACTCGCTATGGCAAAAAAGGCATTTCTGGCCAAGAGGAGTCTACTAATATCAAATACCGGCCTTAATTTGAGGAAGAAATTTCTGACGATGTACGTCTGGAGTACAGCATTGTATGGTAGTGAAACATGGACTGTGGGAAAACCGGAACAGAAGAGAATCGAAGCATTTGAGATGTGGTGCTGTAGACGAATGTTGAAAATTAGGTGGACTGATAAGGTAAGGAATGAGGAGGTTCTACGCAGAATCTGAGAGGAAAGGAATATGTGAAAAACACTGAGAAGGAGAAGGGACAGGATGATAGGACATCTCCTAAGACATGAGGGAATGACTTCCATGGTACTAGAGGGAGCTGTAGAGGGCAAAAACTGTAGAGGAAGACAGAGATTGGAATATGTCAAGTAAATAATTGAGGACGTAGGTTGCAAATGCTACTCTGAGACGAAGAGGTTAGCACAGGAAAGGAATTCGTGGCGGCCGCATCAAACCAGTCAGTAGACTGATGACCCAAAAAAAAAAAAAGGAAGAGTAGAGAAGTCAAGTCAGTCGCTCTTCGATTCAGTTCGGCTTATTAAATGTTTTGTGCCGTGTATAGAACTTAGTGTATACTGTGTGGTTACTTATCTCGTGTCTCTGTGCTACTAACAGATCATATGTTACGCTGACAATTGGTTTTAATTAATTGCAGAACGTAGAATTTAAATATATCCTCTCGTTTCAACTTCTGTTCTGTCGCTATTACTTGAATACTTGTTGCAAAATACAACCGTTGTCTCTGATAATTGATGCATTTGGCATTTTCGACCACTATTTCATATACAGATAGCATTCGATATCCTGAACACCGTATGGTCCTTTTCAATTGCATGCCGGCCTGTGTGGCCGTGCGGTTCTAGGCGCTACAGTCTGGAGCCGAACGACCGCTACGGTCGCAGGTTCAAATCCTGCCTCGGGCATGGATGTGTGTGATGTCCTTAGGTAGGTTTAATTAGTTTTAGGCGACTGATGACCTCAGAAGTTAAGTCGCATAGTGCTCAGAGCCATTAAATTGCATGCATGATTTCACAGAAGTGTATGTATTCGATGTACCGTATTTGGGTGTTATAATCATAAAGTGGACTGGACTTCTATCGCGAGTGAACTGCAGCTGACTGCTAGTTGCTAAAACACGTTCACTTTTGCTGTAACATTAGTGATGAGTTTCATGTTAATTTATGTTTACGTTACTTTTGCTGCAACTGATTATTCACCATTGGACTGTTAACAAATGTTTGCACAATTAAATTTCGTTTCTTATCTCACAGTCAAATTGCATTAATTATTTAATTACGTGACTCATTACTTTGGCTATTACAAGGTATATCAGGGCATTTTTGGTTTTACTTACCATCGTGAGTCAAATTTTAAACACAACTGTCATTTTACGGGGTATGGGAATGGTATTCGTGGTCGCCTCATTGCATTTAATGAAAACGCTAAATGCCGAAATATGTGAATACATTTTAAAGCATTGTCCAGTGTGTATATTAGAGGAACATTTCAGAGGAGATGACTGGTTGTACGACAGAGCACCCTGCCATAAAGCAGCACCTATGATGTAACGGTTTGTGGACAACAGAATTCCGGAAATGACTGATCCGCCTTGAATCATTACCTGAACCCAATCTAAATCCTTTGGGACGGGTTAGAATATCGAATTCGCGCAACACGACGTAGTCCAACATCATTACCAGCTTCGGCGTAGCTCTTGAGAAAGAATGGTCTGCCATTTCTCCACAAGCACTCAGACAACTTACTGAAAGTGACTCCAGCAGAGATCAACCCGCCATAAACGCGAAGGGTGGACACACCTAATATTATTGTCACTAACACGTGTCCAGATACATTTGATCAGATATTGTATAACGTTGGGTGACTTGTTTTTGTTCCTCACCTGAAGTAAATTAATCAAACGCTACAATTCATAGATCAGAAAGACTATCACATCAGTCAACTTGTAGTGTTACGATCACAGCCTGTATTAGTTTTCTCCTAATTTTTCCCAGGAAGTGTTGCCAACGAGCCTCGTCAATCGAACTTATCGCTTGGGCACCTTGTGCAAATTTGTTTATCGTGTTCAGTGCGATAGATGGTTCAAATGCCTCCAAGCACTAAGGGGCTGAACATCTGAGGTCATCAGTCCCCTACACTTAGAACTACTTAAACCTAACTAACCTAAGGGCATCACACACATCCATATGCGAGGCAGGATTCTAACCTGCGATCGCAGCAGCAGCGCCGTTCCAGACTGAAGCGCCTAGAACCGCTCGGCCACAGCGGCCGGCTCAGTGGGATAGACGAATGTTTTGTAAAATGAACGTATAATTGCATTATACGTCACCTCCATCATCATGAAGACAAACGTTTTTGTGCTAAGATAATAGAAGAATCTATAGGAATCAAAATATCTGACAACACCCTCAATAAACACGGCATAGAATTCGGACCTGTCGAGGTTAAAGTGGACACAGGGACGACAAGTAGAAAATGTTACCATGTATAGTAATCTACTGTAAAGTAATTATGCCATAGCCGGTACCACGACGTCAGCAAGTACATAAAAGAGCTACCGCTTACTAATTCGGCCAGAGACACGTGGATGTATGACTGGACACAACAAGATACCCTAAAATATTTAATTAAGTTATGTCGCCGCGATAACACGCAGTATCTAATGTAGGTACTTTGCACTGCATAGAAAATGTCTAAAAATGATAATTATGGGCGTTCTTCTGTCTTTGCCACTTTCGTGGTAGCTGTCAAGGTATTTATTTCGTGACGGCTGAAAAACTAATTTCGGACTCTTATCAGGATTACACTTGGAAAAACTACCTGTTTGAGCCGATACGTCCATCAAATCAATCACTCCAGTGTCATCGTTTGCGTGATACTGTATTTTTTGCTCAAACAGAATTCGGTACTTGTTCAACGTATTTCTCTACACAACAACTACAAAATTTAGGACGATTTTCGCGAAACATCTTGTTAGATATTTCAAACGCTTTCGCTGTACAGATTTTAGAAAAGCCGAGCATCCTCCATCCATATACGGCGATATGCGCGTGAAAGTTATTCACAACAGGTACAGGCAGTTGTGCTGTCGGAGTTCGTGAGCGCTGCAGAAATACGGACGTCCGTTTGTCCTGAATAACAATGGCGGTTAATTTATTTGTGATGAGGCAGGCAGCCGTGTTGGGGCGGCGGTGTCGGTAGCGCTGGCCGCGGGACTTTTCCGCGAACCCCGCAGCCGCTGACAATCGCCAGCTGTCAGCGGCGCAGCAGTTTATACGGGTGCGGAATCCAATTCAAAGTAATTGCGTCATTTTGTTAAACAATTTGCGAGTGCGCAGTTATTGCAACGCCTGCCGATAATTCGAGCGCTTTCCGCCCGGCCCACAGCCGGCGCTGTAACGGTGGACACTGCACAGCAGAGCGCGTGTCGCGTTCGGAACGGAAGCCAGGGGCGCTGACTGCTGCTCCGTCTCGCGGTGGTCGGCGCTCGCCGCTGATGTCCAGTACACGAACGAAAGTTACAAAACCCGGAAAATGGTGATGCTGAGCCTCGCACTAAATACACTGCTCAAAACTGTGCTGATGCATCTCTGGAGTGAAATTCAGCAGGGTTCTGAATGTCATAGATTTGACTAGACCTTGGTAGTTTCCCCGAGATGTATGGTAGCAGATATCGGCTCAGAGACAATTCAGTATGTTTAGAGTGAACGTAGCTGCCAGACGATATCCTCTCTAGTGCGTCATCAAGTTAAGATCAGGCGAATTTGGCGTCCAAGACATTAAAGTGAGATCAGTATAATTCTCCTGAAAACACTGTATTATGATTCTGGCCTTGTTGAACGGAGACTCATACTGCTGTAATATGCCGCCGCTATTTGAGAAGAAGTCAAGCATGTAGTAAGCCAGGTGGTAAATAATAATATTAATGTGGTCCACGACTGTTAGAATACGTTCAATTACCGCCAAAGGTCTCAGGGAGGCGTTGGCGAATGTAGCCGATAGTATAACATCGCTCCTAACGGCATGTGTCCGTGTTGCAGAGCATGTTTTGGCAGCAGTTCGCTTGAATGACGGCGTATCCGGCTCCACCATCGACCTGGTGTAGAGGAAACGTCAGTCATTCGGCCAGGCGACATGTTTCCATCCATCGGCCTGCGGCCCAGTCGGAATGATTTCCTGTCCACTACGATCTTAATTGACAATACCGTTGTCTGTAATGCTACTGGGTGAAACTTCTTTCGTTCTGCTGTAACTGTGGGTTCTTTGATTGCTCTGGGAGAAGCCTCATCAAACTAGAACACATAAAACGTTAGTTCGCTTTCTTACCTTAATGAATAAGTGACATACTTTAAGTGCGATAAATTTCTTTGCCACAGGATTGCTTGCCAATTTGCAACTCTCATTGACTATAAAGCATCAACTGACGCACAGATTAATAAACTGTTTTGTTGCAGCAGTACGTACTGGGAGATAAAGCAGCTTGCACAGGATAGAGTAGCATGGAGAGCTGCAACAAACCACTCTCCGGACCGAAGAGCACAACAACAACAACAACAACAACAACATTGTTGCAGTACAACATGCAACATTTACGAAAATAGATTTTATCAGCAATATCAAAAACTCGTTGTTGCTACACTGTGATGCTGACTGGTTCAGATGAGGTCACGAACTACGTAGGGCGCTTGCATGCTCTACACTATACTCACCTCAGCGTGAGGGAGGCGTGGTCATTTGGAGTTTCTCTCAGTGGTTGTTGCGGATTGCAGCAAGCCCGTGCTAATAATGTCTGAGGTGTCGATTAGTGTGGCATTGAGAACTCTGGACAATACCACAGCGTCAACATGTATATACTTGTTGCTGAGGAGACCCAGTTATACCAATGTGTCCTGAATAGCGTGCTACGAAACGCTTGTACCTGCACCAGCATTTTAATTCGTCGTCAGATCTACCAGGCATCGCCGCCTATCCAACTTTACAGAGCGGTCAATACTTCGAGCTCCACTTTCTGTAATATCGGTGGTCGTCCAACACCTCGTCGCCCACTCGTGGCTTCAGCGTCTTTCAACCGCTCTCCATAGATGCTCACGGCAGTAATACGGTAATACGAACAGTTTCCCCATTTCCGAGATGCCCATTGCCAGGCAGTCCCTATAGCAATCTGTTCCTCTGTAACAATGTGCCCTTTGTGAAAGTTGCTTATATCAGTGTATTTTCTCACCGCTTTCAGTCTCAGGCGGCGGGGACGGGGTGAGGGCAGTGAAGATGTAACGTTTTTACTCGTCGGTATGTGTGAGTGTGTGTGTGACACAGAGAGAGAGAGAGAGAGAGAGCGGAAGATATTACGAAATGTAACGTGTTCTCAGAGCTTACGAATTCAGTTAGGTTTCGAGCCTACACTTCCGCCAAATGTCATCCCGAGATATAAATTATGGCTTAGTAGTTTCTATGGGCACTCTCCTCTCACGTGACAGGCATTTTGTCCCAATAGGTGCATCAACTTCCACCGCGAAGCAGCAGATTAGATGGACTCAGTACAGCTGATCCTCTACTTAGCTACTGGGAACTGTTCTTTCCATCTTGTGATTCTAACAAGTTATAATGTATTTATTTCATTAATTTCTTAAATTAATTTCATTTTCTACTGGCTTGTTTTAAGCGATTGCATTTCTCAGATCTGCTCAGTTTTTATTACGTTCTTTTTAGGTTGATTACGTTTTCCACCTGAGAAAAGTAGCGTTGGCACTTGTTAGGCAGCGTGCATGATGCTAATGTTCGTTTGGTTAGGTCTGCTGATGATGAGACTAAGATCTTAAGGAGACAGAAGCAGTTTTTATACAGAGTCAGTTCTGTGTACAAGTGGGAGAAAGTGTTCTAAATGATTGTGTAACGTGTATCTGAAGTTGAACATCAGGAACAGCCTGGTATTCATCTACGGGTATGTGGAAAACCGCCTAAAAATCACTTTGTAGCTGGCCAGCTTACCCACCACATGTTGTTAGTCCGCCCGGAATATTCGATCGGCGAGCATTTCCTCCCGTGTCAGAAGCGGTGACGCTAACAAGCGCACCTGCCGGCGCGCTTGTGATTAGTGCAGCGTAAGACATGTCTACATTTATTATTTCTTTTATCACCTGAGATAGCGACTGTGATCATAACCATCGACTTTCTTTATTATGTCCTCGGTCAAATTTTGATTCCCGCACACCAGAAAAATAATATAAAACTTGTACACAGCTTAAAGATCTTGTATTTGAAAATGTCATTCGATTCAACACTGAATTTTCAAATTTCTTGTGAAGTACCGTATTCCAAACTTCTATTCAATTCTTAGCTGAACTGATTAACGTTAACTTAGCATTCTGTGCAAGGTTACACAACGCATAAATAACTTCAGAAAAGACTTCCTAACACGCAAGTTTACATGATATGTTCAGGAATTTGCCTTTTTCTGTAACTCTTTCCTTGCTACACTTCAACCACAGAATTTATTTTACTGTCCAAATAGCAAAACCTACCGACTCCCTTTACTGTTTCATTTCCGAATCTTATTTTTTCAACATCGCCTGATTTGATTCTAAGCCGGCCGTTGGGGCCGAGCGGTTCTAAGCGCCTCAGTGTGGAACCTTGCGACTGCTACGGTCACGGGTTCGAATCCTGCCTCGGGCATGGATGTGTGTAATGTCCTTAGGTTAGTTAGGTTTCAGTAGTTCTATGACATCAGATGTTAAGTCCCATAGAGCTCAGAGCCATTTAAACCATTATTATTATTATTTGATTCTACTACTTTTCGCAACAAAATTAAGTGATCACTTTTTAGAAACGCCATAATTGTCTCCCGCTGCCTCGTAGAAGTTTAAATTTTGGCTCAAAGTTGACTGCAGAGTTCCTCTGTAATGATTCAACAGCGTGGCGCCCTGCGGTACAGAAACTCATATGACCTGTAAGGTGGGTTAATGATGTCACACTTAGGCGCGCAGTCCGGAACCGCGCAACTGCTATGGTCGCAGGTTCGAATCCTGCCTCGGTCATGGATGTGTGTGCTGTCCTTAGGTTAGTTAGGTTTAAGTAGTTCTAAATTATAGGGGACTGATGACCTCCTATGTTAGGTCCCATAGTGCTCAGAGCCATTTGAACCATTTGATGTCACACTGGCACCAAATTTGACGACAGTTCCGCCCAACGTTCACCGTGTATGTGCCACACGATGGAAATGTCCTCACTTCACCCCTCCCCCCCAACCCCCCAACGATAATTCACCACTTCTTTGGACGCCTCTGAGATAGACTTCAGAAGCGAAGCTCAGAATCACCACGAAAAGGCCTCACGGTATAGCACAAAGAGCGTCTATGAAACCACCCTTTCCTTGAGGCATCGACTCCCACACAGTTGTCTGTGCAGTGATGAAACAACTGCGTTCATGACTACCGATCACTCCATCCTCGACGATTCTACTCTTCTCTAAGGACACTTTGGACCAGGCCAGCAACGCCACTGAAAAGTGCACCAATTCGGAGTGCATTGCGACCACAGTTTCTGCTCTA
The DNA here is from genome assembly GCF_023864345.2 of Schistocerca serialis cubense. Classification (NCBI taxonomy): domain Eukaryota; kingdom Metazoa; phylum Arthropoda; class Insecta; order Orthoptera; family Acrididae; genus Schistocerca; species Schistocerca serialis. Next base: position 92,390,836 of record NC_064639.1, on the reverse strand, counting down.
ATGTACAGAGTGGAACCACTAGAGACTTTTCGATACCATCTGACGAAATCTGGGTGTGATCTAAAGCACAAGCTTTTACAGTCCTCCTTTTTCGCGCCCTCCCGTGACGTGGTCTGACGAAGTCACCTACACGCCTGAATACAACAGCAAAGGTTCCCTTAAAGACTATGGATTTCGGCATATTCTCGGTACCATCCGCCCACATTTGTTGAGTGCCTCAAATATGTACCTGTACAGTGACAAACTGTGATGAGTGCTCTAGGTGCTTGCAGGCAGGCTACACTACTGGTAGTGGGTATGCAGAAGCAGAGGGCTGCCAAGGGATTGCCTGCCTGCAGGAGCCCAGGACTCTGTCACAGTTTGTCTCTGTGCAGCTGCATTTTTAAAGTACTGAACATAAGCAGGCAGGTAGTAATATGGTGTTGTCGAACTGTGGGAGGAGGAGTGGGAAGGGTAGTCTTAGAGAGACCTATTACCATATAATTCATGAGTTCGTCTATTTCGCATCGCTCCATGATTACGCCACTGGAGCACAGAAGGGAGCTGAACAGTAGAGCTGGAAAAATATAAGCACCCTCTGTTGTTTAGAATCGTGTACATATCTCATTGAATGGTTTTGAACGGTCGCAGGACATCGCGGTTCTCACCTTTATGACAGAGGCGTCAAAATAAGGGGTTGAATGTGGGGCTGCGACGACCTTCCTGTCGTGTGGCACGTTTGTAGTGGCTTCGGGCAGATTTGTTGTGAAATTTAATGTTGTTGTGACATCGTTAACCCGCCTTACGCCTCACATTAACTTCTGTCTGCTGCCTTTTTTCCGCATGTGTCGACATCTTGCTGCATGAAACATCGCCGAGCCCGAGGCTGATGGCACACGGCTCCACCCTTTTTAATCGTTACAGAGGAACGTTGCAAGCACCTTTGAACCGCTGAGATGAACGTCACTGGTTTGATGTAGGTTTTGCACTTTTCGGTGTTGTATAGCCTGTTGTGCTTCCGCGTGTCATGTTTGTGTTCCGTCACGGTGCCGTTTCCTGTGTCTGTGTTTTGGTTGTATCCTTGAGTGTCTGTGAAAGTTCCGTGAACTGTGTAGTTGTTCATGCAAATGTTACCGTTAATTTCGTGTTGTTCTTGTTTGTAATGTCTACGCTTTCCACAATCATTACTAAATATTTCTATTTCCACTTCTTCCATGTTTAACAATACGCATGTCTGCATGGTAGCCCACTGGTGCATTTCACGTTTTAGGTGCCAGGCTATCTCGTAATCCATAGCACCTTGCATACACAGTAGATCGATGTGTTCCGTTGTCTGTAAGAAATGACGATTAACCACGTCGCTGGCAAGAAATTACGGGAGGATTTCAGTACCATCGAACGTCTCCAGGAAGAAGCCCATTTGTTGCCGCCATGCAATTACACGGTGCCATGACCTCGCCCAGATAGCTGGAGACTTGTGTTTCCGGCGGTGAATGTCTTCGTATGAACTGTCGAGATATGTGGAATTCAGGTCCTCTTGATACGTCCTGGTCTTAGTAGGCATAGTTTTGATTACTGTAGTGTGTGTCAGTTTTCCAAGTAACTGTTTATACTTCGGACATTCCGCCTGCTTTGTTGCAAGTAGGATTTCTGTACATACACGATATGCAACCAAGTGCCTTTTCAGTGCAGTCGTGTAGGATGTGTGCCTCTTTGGCGTATTTGTAGCAGACTGGTGCGTCTCGCCTATAGCGCTCAACAGGGTACTGTTTCTGCACCCTTATGAATTTTATTGTAAGTGCTTCGAAATCGATGTATACACGTTCTCTTTGCATAACGTCGTACCATATTCGTGGGCTAATCTCAGTAATGTTGTTCAACGTACGCTTGTTTTTCGGTCCTTTTCTAAACTTAAGTTTCACTTTTTCTTCAAACATTTCTCTGCTGACGTCGTCACTGAGGTTAATCTCGTACAGTTCCTCCGTGAAATCCTTGTCGCAAACGGATGTGGGGTCGTTGTATATGGCCATTAGTAGTCTATATTTTTCGGGTTTCTTTGCATGTGATGCTCTTTAGCTGCCATGTTTCCTCTACGATTTTCATGGCATCCGTCTTCGTCTCAGTTTTGATAGTCACTGTGTTTGTTGTTGATCTTAGTTAATGTATCTCGTATCCCCTTTGTGTCCTGTTTGTTTGCCTTTACTTTCTCAGTTTTGATAACCATTTCTTTTTCATTGTGACAAAATACAACACCTACTGCCATGAAACAATCACATGATATATAGATGCATTCGCACACGAACGTTTTCCTCATGAACAGTTTCTTGTGGGCGTATTTCGTACGTTCTACATATGTTATGATTTGAGGTGGGTCTTATATTCGGTCTTATAACACATCTTGGGCATTAATTTTCTATATATGAAGTAATGTATGCTCCTCAACCGTGTATAACGTAGCATTTTATACTTAGACACATAGGTCATGTTGCTTCTCTTTATTTGTTTATGAGGTATTGTTTCCCTCCATTTATCACCTTCTACAGTCATTTTGTGTTTCAGCAGGTTATTTCTGGGTTGTGCAGATAATGTATGTCCGACTGGGCAGTACAAGTCATGAATAGTACAATGTATTGATTGGAAATTCGTTATTGTATATTTTAGATATCTGACAGTGGATGTATCTGTTCGATCTATCAACTTTTTGGTGTAAATTCACTTGTAGAGTCTCGTCACTGTTTATCATTATGTTTTTAATCTGTTTCTATGTAGCTTGATTGATAAATTGATAATGCTATCGTTACTGTTCTATGCATACAGGCCTCAAGATGGCGCAGCGAAGAGCTGAGACTGGTTGAAACAAAACAAAATAAAATCATAAGGACGGCTGCAGGTGTTTTGTTTTGTCACAATAGTAAATGGCCGTCGTCCCAAAGACCCCCTACCAAAAGGATGCACATACAAAAAATTTATTTTTTAGGTCTCATGACACTGGGAGCAGAAGCTACAGTAGCATACATTGGGATGTTTGGCATTTCTGTTCGGAGATTGTAAGCCTTCCTTGAGTACCTTGATTTCCGCTTGTAGTTCGGCAATTAAGCCTTAAGTTTTCCACTCTTAATTCCTTGTTGTTACCTGCGAGTTTGGCTTGACCAAGAGCAAGTGACCAACTTTTTTGTTCAACAGGCACTGTGGTTGTTGAGGAAACGCATTTTTGTTTTAATTCAGCTTGGAGGTCTGCGAGAATATCATCAACAGTTTTATTAATTTTCTCTCCATGCTTGGTCGTCGCGGCATAGCCTCCTCCTTCGTGCTAGTTGTTCCGGTCGGTGCGTTGTTCCCCCCGTCTGACCTGTATGTTATGTTCACACCCAGGGATCAGATCGCGCCATCACTATTTGCAGCTGTTGCGGCCAGCTTATACTAAGTTACCTCGTTCCAGTGCCTGCGTATTAACGCGGACGTGGAGCAAAGCTTCATGGAGAGTCTAATGCTTGTGGTCCTAGTACCTCAGTGTGTGACGTAAAGACAGCTCGAGCCAGACAGAAATCGCTGAGTAACAGCCACACTATGACAATTGCTGCTCTAGTGCATAAACACAGTCTTTAAACAGTCGCTCGCTGGGTGAGAACACCTACAGGCAGCTTCTCGTAGGCTACGCCTTACCGTAGAACTATAAACGGCGTCTGCTGAGTGGCGACGGCTGTCAAGAACGGTTGGGTAGCTGGCAGCCGGGAACGCCAGAAGCAACGTCGAAGTCGGCGTGCGGTGCGGTTTCGCTCCCTCAGGTCCGGCTGACGATGCGACGCGTGACGTAGCGTAAGCCGGCTCGCGACGACCACTGCGGGACGCCGACAATCGCTCCACACTTGCGTTACCGATCGCAGTTCAAAACGTTTATCGCTCGGACTGTCTAATTTGCACCTGATTTCTCTTTCAAATATCGTGCACCACGACGAATGTCACTTTCGGCATTTGTGACAACGAACACCAGTTGTTGAAATCCACTTCTACCACGTGAAAACTACGGTCCAACACACAGCCCACATCAAGCCACAACCGAGCCGGCAGCCATCTTGGCCAAACAGCGAGGTCATCGGTCCCATCGGATTAGAGAAGGATGTGGAAGGAAGTCGGCCGTGCCCTTTCACAGGAACCATCCTGCCGTTTACCTGTAGCGATTTACAGAAATCGCGGGAAACCCAAATCAGGATGGTATGACGCGGGTTTCAACTTCCGTCTGTCGGAATGCGAGTCCAGTGTGCTAACCCCTGGGCCACCTCACTCTGTCATTCACATTCACATACGTATTATGAACTGCTACCTAGAGGCAGGTGTTTTTGACGGTTATATTTGAGAGAGGTGTCTATGTGGTAGGGTGGGTTGCTCAGCGCCATCTCATGCTGCCAACATCTCTATCCATCGCAAATAAACGATTAGGAATATTGACATGGGCCCTAGAAGCCACAAGGTACTCGAGTAATACCTCCCTTTCCATCACTCAGCGCACATCTGACCCCTCACTATATGTCAGGCTAGACGAATAGATCACACCACCAGGATGTAACCTGAAGCAAGAGTAGCAACTGGCACTCTAAAGCCCATCTCAAACTGAGGCTACCGTTGGACGGCGCTTGGCATGTAAATTGTATACTGTACACATTGACATCCCTGTTCATCACACTCTGCGTTTCAGTTCTACAATTCTGACCAGCGGCACGGGTGGATACCATACAGTCGGTCTCTCACTGAAGCGAACAGCACAGCAAGTGGCAGTCACTGTAGTACTGATTTAATCGGAAGTAGTCTAAAAGAAGGTGACAGCGGTAGCAACAGGACCAGTCCTCGGAGGGAACACTTCAATGGCTGAATGATATGGAATAAAAGGACATGTAAGACTACGTTATAGAAACTGATAATGTCAGAGGTGGCTGATGTTTTATTCGTGAACACATATTCCCGAATACCACATGAACTATTGTCTGATAATTGAACGCAAGAGCTCTGTATCCAAACGTTCTCGTGGTGTTAAAAAATACCTCTGTGATAGTCTTGCTGGGGATGGTAACAGCTAAAGCCAGAGGGCTTACCGGTAAAGATAACGGACAGGCAGAATTTGTTGGTAGCACTCCCTTACTTCTGGGACGCCGGTATCAGATGACTGACTTCTGCTACTGTGCTGGTTGCTCTCTGCGTGCTGAGTGTGTTGCAGTGCACGGACGCCTTTCTGGTTGCCGCAAACTCAGATATTCTGCAGTATGCTTAGGGTGCAATAAGAAAATTGCAAGTTTCTCTTATGATATCGCATTCATGATCAGAAAATAATTCTTCAACAGCCACTTTACGGTAGCCACATAGACCACACTGTTACGTTGTCTCAGTCTATCTCGCCCTTTGGCTCAATTTCACTTGAGAGCTTAACATTATAATTATTACATGGAGTCACACTTTTATTGTAAGCACTCATTAATGTGGTTTTATCTGTTCACCTAGTGGCCACGGGCTGTTATCTAAATTATGGCCAGTCATCTCTCACCACGATTGGTTATATTATAAACATAGCTGAACAAGTTCATGTTTCTATTGTGAGGGGCCAATATGTGCGGCCTACGGCAACCGTGCCACCTGTAAACATCATAGTACTTGTGCTGTGCTTCATTAAGAGAGTTGTGTTGCTTCAGGATAGTTCGGACAACAGTAATGTACGATCAGAGCCTCCGTATCACTCGAATAAGGTACGTTATGAGATACGTGGACGTCGCAGCGAATGTCACTGTGAGGTAAAGTGGTGTCTCAGGAATCTGGAACAAGTTTCTAGCGAAAGAAACAAGTTGAGCAGCGTCACAGAATTGACCATAGTAGAAAATGAAGTGTGTATGATTGATACATGCCTGTAATGAGAGGCAAAAACTCTCAACACAATCTTACATTTCTATGGTGGCAGTTCCTGGCAGGTAAAGGAAGGCCGTTTCACCGCTAACGTACGAAATAGGCTCCATGAGCAGGGATTACGAGACAGAAGACATCACGAATCTCCTCTTCTAAATTGTCTTCAATGAGGGGGTCTGTCTCACGAACACAGAACCACTCCTTGTGAGTTAGGTAGCAGTAGGGCTCAATCCTCTTTCCTGATCCTGTGTCATTCTCCACCGTAATTATACTGATATTCGTAGTTGGGCACAAGAGGGACAAAGCTTACATCACCACTGTATCGTTGACCGCCACCCTTATCAAAGTGCTTCTGCTATGTTTTGGGTTGGAATAATGTGTGGCCGCAGGGCTCCTATTGTCCCCATAGGCAGAAGGATGGCTGATATGAAGTGTCAGAACGACATTCTTGCCCACATTGTGACTCCGATTGGTAAGCTTATTGTAACGGGATTCACGCTGACGGACGACAATGCACGTCTTCATCTTCACAATTTTGTGAATACCTTCCTAGTGGAGAACAGAATCAGTGAAGTGGAATGGCCTCCATATTCTCCGGATCTCAGCCGCACTGAGAAAACATGGCTTATGCTGAAATGAACGGTTTGCTGTCCCACAAGGGGCCTCACTGGGTGTCATACAGGTGCTGTGCAGCAATGGGGCAATACCCCACACGTTCATGTAGACATTTGGTAAGGAGTGTGCCTCACCGCACACAAAAGTGTCTGCAATTTGGTTCATAAACGATGTGTCACGCAAGACGACATAGAGAAGAAACTGTAGTGTTTGCAGTGGAATCTTCAGTAAGATTCTATTTTCGTTCTTTCGGTTGTGTTTACCAAACTGAAATCTTTATATCTTTTTATTTTTATTTTTGATTTCCCTAACTGTATCTGACAGAACAAAACCAGTTTGGTTTCCTAATATGTTCAGTATTAACAATAATCCAGTATGCAACATTTGTTTTGACCACTGAAACTCATCCTGAACTCTTTCGACGAATGTGCTTGCCTCCAAGTGGTCGGACCGGCAAGTTGCTCTACAGAGGAATGTATTTTGAAACTTAAGGAGTAGATGGAGCGCTTTAACCATGTTTTTTGTTTCTGTAGCTTCGATACAATCATGATACAGAAGTAACATTTTCATTCACATTATCTAACGACACTACACTTCCAGTTTGCCGTTGGAAAACCTGCATTGGACAGCAATACTACTTGGTTCAGGTGCGGGTGCAGACGATTAAATTTTCAAGAAGTTGTACAGACCAGAGCTCATCTTTTGTTGCACAGTTAACTTTATAAATTCAAAGACAAGAGGAGTAGTTTTCTTTTATATGTTTCAGGGAGATTCTACATGTCTCAAAATATAACCACTAAATTTTAAAAGCTTGGATTACCTTACCACGATGATTTTGGAAATTTTCAGTGCATGACATGCAATGTTGCACAATTTTAAGATGATCGAATTGACAATCGAAGTTTCAGCATAAGAACCAGTCCATCGAAAGTTAATGCTCTCAAGCCAATAGTTTACGTTGCTGTTGTCTCAAACTGCAAGGTTTTACGAAAGAAGATACACAATTAACACAATAAATGATGAAGAGCGGCAAAAAAGTGGGAATTATTAGATATTTCCTGACTGCAGCTATTTTCTGAACACGCTTTCTGTCCGCCCCAGTTTGCGAAGAAAAGCAAACTTTGTTAACGTTTGTAAAAACATTTCTCATGTCGATAAATTTCGACTCTTATCATACATTCGACAACATTGTGGAAAGATTGAGTCTGACGCATGATCAGGTATAGGGCTTTCATTGTTTATGTAGTCCGCCCCCGGTAGCTGAGTGATGCCGGCACGGTAGCTCAGCGTGTTCGGTCAGAGGGCTAGCTGCCCTCTGTAATAAAAAAACCTGAGTTAATGGATAAACAACGAAGTGAAACGGGTGTCTTTCGACGTCCGCCGAGAGCAGATACAACGAACGAAAACGAACAAAATGAGATTTAAAAAAAAAAAAAAGAAAAAAAAGTGGTCAGCGTGACGGAATGTCAATCCCAAGGGCCCGGGTTCGATTCCCTGCTGGGTCGGAGATTTTCTCTGCTCAGGGACTGGGAGTTGTGTTGTCCTAATCATCGTCATTTTATCCCCATCGACGCGCAAGTCGCCGAAGTTGCGTCAAATCGAAAGACTTGCACCAGGCGAACTGTCTACCCGACGGGAGGCCCTCGTCACACGACATTTTTTTATTGTTTATGTAAAAACAGTGGATACAATATCCACGTAGAATTAACTTAACTGATACCTCTTGGCCACCGCCCCAGTTGGCACGGCGTTATCTCTCAACTTATATCAGTAGGAGAACACAATTATTTATTCATAGAATTCTGGAAAGCTATTCGGTTGCACGTCTGACAGATATAACCAATTATTCCACTGAAAGCATGAAGGCAGTAGTAAGATATGTTCTGATTTTAACGTATTGACAGTCTTAATCGCTTCAAGAACTTTTCCTCTCTTAACCCGTTTCATTCACTATGCTTAGCGTGATACTCATTTCCTCAAAGCGTTTCGGTATGCGCATCGCAGAGCAAGTCTGACGTGTTTAGGGTCCAGTCCTGGAAACTTGTTCCGCCGCTGCTCCTCGGTCACACTGCCTGTGAGCGCGCCTGACCGGAAACTTGAGCCACACAACTTCCCCGCCTGGCTTTACGGTCGCCAAATCTCTTTCTTCTGCGCTGCTGCCCGGAACTGCAGTAAAAGTCTTCCGCGCCGTGATCAGCTCCCGGAATTACACGTCACAGATATATCACGTTTCCAACTGGGATGAACTTTAAGAACAGAGTTCAGGCGGCGGCAGAGAACAGAACTACTGTGGGGCTGTACCGCCATGATCGAATCCGAAAATTTCCATCACCACCCCATGTGACAATATTTCTCCACAGTTTGCGCTTGACTATTGGTTATACAAAGGCACCAGCCGTGTCCTACAATGAGACAGCTGTATCAGCTACACTCTGTAGTGGCCTCCATACCGATGACTAATCTGGTACTCAGACTACCATAGCTAGATGTATGAGGAAACGTTCTCGTTGCGGCGCTCTGATTTACAAATGGAATTACAGGCTGTGGCCAAGGACTTCCCTTACAATTGTAACTTAGGAATGCTGTCTGTTTCACCGATTCTCAAAATCCAACAACTGGCGAAAACTGTTTCTGAGGATACTATTTAGTGGGTCTACGAAATACTGTAACGCAATGAATTACTGGCAATCAAGTTCACAAAAAACATATCACAAATAGTAAACCATGTGAATTAAATAGCAGCTAATATGTTTCGAGAATTTATACGCATACATAATGAAGACCTATCATTGAAAGGTATCTCCACAGTTCCTCTCAAACCTTTGTCGCCTCCGTATGTGATGAACAAAGTTGAGCTTTCAGACGCTGAACCTTCCGTACAATCGAAGAACTTCAAGATTAACTGACGTCTTGGATACGGCTTCGCAGACACACAGGTATGCTGTCAGTTTTGAACCCAAGCTGATTTTTTGAGTCATCAGTCTTCTCACTGGTTTGATGCGGCCGGTCTCGAATTGCTCTCCTGTGCCAAACTTTTCGTCATTAAGTAGAAATAGTAACCTATGTTCTCAGTTATCTGCTGGACGTATTCCTGTATCTGTCTTCTCCTACAGTTTTTACCCTCTACAGCTCCCTCTACTACTACAAAACTTATTTCTTGATGTGTTAACATATGCCCCATCATACTGTCCATCCTCCTTGTCATTGTTTTCCATACATTCTTTTCCTTGCCGATTTTGCAGGAAAACTCGTCGTTTCATGCCTTATCAATGCACCTAATTCTCAAAATTCTACTGTAGCACCACTGGTAAAGTGTAGGATTGGTACACAGGACACATGGGCTGCTGGAGTGGAATGCTGAACCCAATTGAGGATACAAAAATTTATTTTCACCACGTTAATTAAAACTGAGTACTGGTAATAACACAATGATTAATTAGTATTTGCAAATTGCGGTGATCTATACCGATTATTCAATTGTATAAAGGCAATGAGAATAATTAAAAAATTTCTAAAGAAAAAAGTCTTAATGGCCCCAAATTCAAATTATAAAAAAATTACTTTACACAAACATAACTTAAAAATAACTACAGATTTGAGCTCACTAGTCAATTATCCAATAACAAATAAAAGCTATTACGTTAAAAAAAAATCAAATAGCAGGACCTCTCAAACACGTGAATTAATTATTATGAAAACATTCGGCAATATGATGTTATGATAGCCTAAAAAATCTAACCAGCAATCTGCCCATCCTCGACGTTTGGCATTCACATCGGCCGCGTTTCTGAATTCCGTGCTCGAGAGCTCAAGTGACAACAACAGACTGGAGGGCCTGCGCACACCAATAACTGCTTCCAGAACACACAAACCCAGTATTAATACACAGTTCACTCAAATATTAAAACCAAATGCCAAGCACTGGGTAGCGCCAAATGCAGGGAGAGATGTTAAATGTTATAGTGTGACATCCGCAGTTACTATTAAAGCAATAGTTCAGTAAGCAATCTCCAATTACGTGAAATTTCACTTGATAAATTTATCAACCATAACTAGTTCAAGGTGAGAATGACCAGACAATCCGCACACAACCTGAAACACCAAAACACCGTTTGACGTCGCAAAATTGTTACTACTATACTTGCCAACAAAAAAGTTGTTGGAAATTCCAGCCGGCCGGTGTGGTCGAGCGGTCGTAGGCGCTTCAGTCTGGAACCGTGTGACTGCTACGGTCGAATCCTGCCTCGGGCATGGATGTGTGTCATGTTAGGTTTAAGTAGTTCTAAGGTCTAGGGGGCTGACGACCGCAGATGTTAAATCCCATAGCGCTCAGAGACATTTGAACCATATTTCTGGAAATTCCAATTTAAATTGGCGGCTGAAGTTTTATACAGAGAATAAACTTTTATTCATAAAACTGACCACTTCCCATATTAACAACAATAATAAAAAAGCAATCTCCGAATATCGGCCACAGTTTTAATGCAACAGAACCAGGGCATAGCGCAGTTACACAGACTTGCAATACCAAGTATACCGGATCCACGCCCAAGTGGTTTAAGGAATAACTAGCGAAAAATCAAAGTGGCTACACGAAGTAATGACACCCAAAACCTCCACCACAAAGTGGCTCACCATTTAAAGTTAGTCGAGGAGCTCGCCGTTAACATGCACGCCAGGGTAAACTCCCGCGCTCTCCTCAGGGTCCGAGACAGACGCGACTGCCGCGCGGGATTAGCACAGCGGTCTAGGGCGCTGCAGTCGTGGTCTGTGCGGCTGGTCCCGGCGGAGGTTCGAGTCCTCCCTCGGGCATGGATGTGTGTGTTTGTCCTTTGGATAATTTAGATTGTGTGTAAGCTTAGGGTGACCTTAGCAGTTAAGTCCCGTAAGATTTCACACACATTTGAACATTTTTGAACAGACACGACTCTTAAACAGAGCCAATGTTGACCGGTGACTGGTTCCGTACTCCAGTTCCGCTCGCTACATGGCCCAGGCGACGGAATGTCAACACCGTGCGTCGTCGCATACACCAAGCGCCGACTGACTGCTCGCGATGCTCCGTGCGCTGTCCTCCATCTGTCACTGCCCCCATCGAGTCTCACCTCGCGAGTCGCGGCCGTCCTAAGTAGAGGACGCTGGCCAACCAGGACGCAGCGAAGTGTGTAACTTCGACAGAGAAACTGTGCTGCCAAGAGCATCGCAGAAAGTCACGGCTCAACCCCATTTCAAATGCTTCGATTCTCTTCGGCTTTCCCGTAGTGTATCTTTCACTACCATGCAATGCTGCGCTCTAGACTTACATTCTCAGAAATTTCTTCCCAAAATTAAGGCTTATGTTTGATAGTAGTAGCCTTCTCTTGGTCAGGAACACAACTAAGATTTCTTATTCACATTCGTTGGCTCCGCCAACTCGCAACCAAATTGCCAGTTTTGAACAGAAACTATATTTAGCGCTACGCTACAGATCATTCCGTCATCATAACCTCCATTATTAAAATGAAGAAAAAACAGGAAAATTATGAGCGTTCAGTTCTATTTCTACTTGCTTTCGTATGACGTCACACGCAACAACACCATTGCATTAAGAGACGAAGCAGACGGACAGTATCGGAACGTCTCAGCTGCATGCATGGCATCCTCGTGCAGGTGAATGCGCCGTCCAGTTGCAAATTCCAACCAGCCATGTACGTATAATGTTGTAGAATGGCGCAACAGTTTCTGAGCGGTTCTTACTAAGACCATAAGTACAGGTATTCCTGGAAATGTTAGCACTGCACTCCTCTGAATCAGCACAACGCCGCGGTTAATTCAGAAGCCAGTATGAGTCTCGCAGAAATCGTAGTGAATCTTTCATCACTGCGGCAGGCCGGCCCCGTCAGTCAATTGTTCCGACGCTGTGTGGCATGGAGTGACAGTTACAAAGCCACACTTTGCTATTTCGTTTCTCAGCCTTCATACAGAGAATAGTGTTCACAGAGAGCATGGACAGACACTACGTGATAAAAGTATCCGGACACCTGGCTGAAAATGACTTACAAGTTCGTGGTGCCCTCCATCGGTAATGCTAGAATTCAGTATGGTGTTGTCCCACCTTTAACCTTGATGACAGCTTACACTCTCGCAGGCATACGTTCAAGCAGGTACTGGAAGGTTTTTTGGGGAATGGCAGCCCATTCTTCACGGAGTGCTGCACTAAGGAGAGGTATCGATGTCGGTCGGCGAGACTGGCACGAAGTTGGCGTTCTAAAACATCCCAAACGTGTTCTATAGGATTCAGGTCAGGTCGCTGTGCGGGCCAGTCTATTACAGGAATGTTGTTGTGTAAACACTCCGCTACAGGCCGTGCATTATGAACAGGTGCTCGATTGTGTTAAAAGATGCAGTCGCCATCCCCGAATTGCTCTTCAACTGTGGGAAGAAATATCTGCCTGTGCTGTGATAGTGCCACAGAAAGCAATAAGGGGTGCAAGCCCCCTCCGTGAAAAACACGACTGCACCATAACACAACCGCCTCCGAATTTTACTGTTGGCACTACACACGCTAGCACATGACGTTCACCCGTCATTCACCATACTCACACCGTGACATCGGATAGCCACATTGTGTACCGTCATTCGTCACTCCACACAATGTTTTCCCACTCCTGAATCGTACAATGTTTACGCTCCTTACACCAAATGAGGCGTCGACTGCCATTTACCGGCTGCATGTGTGGCTTATGAGCAGCCGCTCGACCATGAAATCCGCCTAAATGTCATAGTACTTGCAGTAGATCCTGATGCAGTATGGAATTCCTGTGTGATGGTCTGGATAAATGTCTGTCTATTATGCATTACGACCCTCTTCAACTGTCGGCGGTCTTTGTCAGTCAACAGAAGAGGTCAGCCTGTACGCTTTTGTGCTGTACGTGTCCCTTCACTTTTCCACTTCAAAATCACTTCGGAAACAGTGGACCTAGGGATGTTTAGGAATGCGAAAATTTCGCGTACAGACGTATGACACAAGTGCACTCAATCACCTGACCACGTTCGATTCCGTAATTTCCTCGGAGCACCCAATTCTGCTCTCTCAGTGACTACTGAGATCGCTAGAATGGAGGACCTGGCAGTGGGTGGCAGCACAACATGAAAAACGTGTGTTTTTTGGGGTGTCCCCATACTTCTAACCACAAAGCGTATTTACCAGCTCTGAAGTAGGATTATCCACTTCATTTTTCTGAGAAGAAGTCGGATTATCTGATTTTAGCGTCATAATAATTCCAGTTACATAAAATATCCAGGTACTACATAATGTGGCTTATCATTTATTTTCCTGAGATTTTCAGGCAACACAAAATGGGCAATATAGCTGACTTCTGTCTATAGAAAATTTGTCTATTAAAATGTTATTAAGTACACATAAAGAAGCATCGTAGTATTCCTATCTGACTGCTCCTAAATCCATACCGCTGTGGGAAACACCAGCTACGGACAGCGAGTGAAGTGAGTTATTCAGTGACCTATGGGCCGAGTTGTGTTTTCCCGTTCTTTTTTTAGTTTAATATTTCTGACAGTTCTCTGTGTATCCGTTAAGTGGTGGCTTGGGTAGTGACCGGCGTGGCGCACGGAGAGGAAGTGGCTTAACGGAGACAGCAAAGGTGGAGCGTGTCGGTGCCGTGACCGTGTGGGCGTGGTGGGTTCGTTGCCTGGTGCCGGTCCGAGTAAGCGGGGCGTGCTTCGTTAGCGCTTAAGGAAGGCAACGTAAACGGATTGAGTTGGAGCCGTGCGGTCAGCGGGAAAACATCCTCCGTTTCTCTGCGGAATTCTTTCCTGGCACAATGTTATACCAAGCAGTTTATCCTGAGCAAATGGGAGCACGTTTGGCCTCTTTCATCTGCTTCCTCTTCGCCGCCACTTTTCTGCATTATTCCGGATGCGCAACTTCGAGAACATTTTTCCTTGTAAACGTTCATGTTTGGCGTTAAGGCGTCTCACGCGGCATCTTTATGCACGTGTTGTGTGTATTCTTTGGAGTCGTCTTTTGCAGTACCATCACCACCGTCTATGTTCCCTTTAATTTTGAAGCTGTTGATTCACTATTACATAGATTTTTTTTAAGAAGAGGAAAACCGTTTATAAGTTTATCGTGTATTTTGGCCGATTGATCTCTGGAGGTGTTTCCTGTGTACTTTCGGTCTTGCGAGATCTTGCGGCAGTTATATTTCGGTAAGCTAGATTTGGTCTTAATTGTGGGTTGCGTGTGGCTACTCGAGTCCGGTTCACTCGTGCCAGAGGCCAAGTTTTGTAACTGTTTGGTTGTCATGTGAGCCGTCTTACGTAGGTTTGCACAAAATTGTTAATATTCGCTTCAAACCTTTGAGTGAACTATTTTCTTGTGTTGCCTTGTTGCCTGTCCAGCGCTTATATCGCCATTTAAGATTGCAGACTTTGACAAGAATCAATAATGATTTCTGGCTTGGAGTGCAATTCACAGTTGCGAAATTTTCAAAAGGAACTGCGGCCTTCAGTTAATTATTAATGCCGTGATCTCTCATTTTAGGTGCCTGTGGCGCCGATCTTTGAGCTGGTTTTTGCTTAATGAGTTTTTACATTTCAAAGTAGTTACTTTTCTGTTTTGCCTTTATCATGAGCGAGTGTTACGTTAACTTTGTCATTGTGGGGTCTCGCATTCTTTAGAATAATAGTCTTGTTGTTGTAAATATCTTCGACACATTTAATTAGGTTGGAAATAATTGTTTTGTCCCGATCTGGAGCTGAGAAAACTTGCCGACCTATGGTCTTTCATTGCTAGCAGTCGTTTAAGGTTAAATGGACCTTGGGACGGGTCCCGCAACGGCTGTAAATGTTCATGTTTGTAATCTGTTGGTGTCTGTGTTTAAATGAGGTGGGGCCTGGTCATTGGGGGTTACTGTCTGTAAGACGTACCAAAAGTTTGGGCGACATCTGGGCTTGTTATTAGCAACTGGGTGACTTACTCGTAAGCAGAGTTTACTTATGTACATACTTCTCCCTGTTGTTGCTATGTGTCGAATAACTTGATTTGACTAGTAACGTTTTAATGACTCTCCTCTAGCAAATTTCAAGAAAACTGGTTGCTCTCGCAGGTGTTAACCATGAGGACAGTTTTCCTTTACTAATTGTTTTAAATCGAAGCATGTGTTTAATGATTTTGTGTGGAATACACTTTAATCATTTCATATTTGAGATACGTATTGTGTCAATCCTTATAATCATTGTAGAGGAATGTCTAGTGTTTTAACTGATTTGGTTGTTGTATGGTCTTTAAATATGTTTTAAAACTTGTCGGTGCCACGAATGATGTTCAGTACCTCTTTGGCCCAGTCCTTCCGTTCCCAAGGCAACCACGTACGGCAAATCATATAATCAAGAGTTTCTGTATGTGTAGACTACATCATGAGCAATAACCATGAAATTATCGCCCAAACGCAACAAAGAAAACATCAAATTCAAGCACAGCGCAGAGTGCCACGGTGATTTCCCGTTATGAGGTTAGACAAGACCGCATGGAAGAATAATTTTCACCCTCGTAAGGACAGTTAGGAAAACAGATTAGGGATCCGCAAATACAAAACGAATCACATAACGACTGAAAATCGCGTCAACAAGCAGCATTTACGGTAGCGGAAGGGGCTGAGATGTCTAGCGCGACCGCCAATCTCACGATAGAAAAGCAGGTGCTGAACTTCGTATCAAAGAAAGTCGATCTATGAATTGCAACATTGTAATTATCGTTTAAGCAGAACAACATCAGGAACGACTGTACAATGTCTGTGGTGCCAGTTAATCGCCGGGAATTGCGAGCGGTGGAGATGGAGCAGATGCCACTCTCAAGGTTTGATTTATGCCGAGTATTACCGGAATGAAAGCTGCTTATTCTTGGGATTAAACTGATATTGTTAACAAGAAATGACACTAAAGAATATATACATTGAGAGGCCAATGTCAAAATACCCAGACTCGTGAACAGGGGTCGACAAGAGGCTCGTGAACTTACACCACTTATTGCCCGAACCGCCCGTTTCTGAGTCAAAAATATCCTTTTAGAATGGGGAGAGTTACCCCAAAATATAACACCATACGATATAAACGAACGAAAATCAGCAAAGTAGACTTTATTTTCGTGTCGAAAGATAACTTACTCCAGATACCATTCCAATAGTAAAAATAGCAGCATGAAGTCTTTGAACAAGGTCCTGAATGTGGGCTTTCCACGACAGTTTACTATCTCTCTGAACACCTAGAAATTTGAACTATTTAGTTTCATTAATCATATGCCAATTCAGTTAAATTAAACCTTGGGTTTTGTTGAACTTTGTGTTAGAAACTGTAAAAACTGAGTCTTATTGAGATTTAGCGTTAGTTTATTTTCTACAAGTTATGAACTTACCTCATGAGCTGCGGTATTTCAAACCGAGCCAATGCTGCACACAACATCCTTTACTACCAAACTAGTCTCATCATCAAACAAATATTTTAGAGTTACCTGTAAAACTAGAGGACATATCATTTATATAAATAAGGAACAAGAGTGAACCAACACTGATCCCTGAGGCAACCCCCCCCCCCCCCCTTGACCTTACTCCACTCAGACCCAACATCACGGCCATTCTCAACACTGAATAATGACCTCTCGCTGTCAGTTTCTACAGTAAGAGGTGAACCGATTGCAAGCTACTCCCCGTATTCCGTAATGGTCCAACAGTTGGAGCAATATTTTGTGATCAACACAATCAAACGCCTTAGTTAAATCGAAAAATATGCCTAGATTTCGAAAGTTTCTTTTAACCCATCCAGTACTTCACAGAAGAAAAATAATATAGCATTTCCAGTTGTTATAGGACTTCTAAAGTCGAACTTTACATTTGATAGCAAATTGTGTGATATAAAATGATCAATTATCCGTACCTAAACAGCTTTTTCAATAACTTCAACAACCACTGGTGGCACACAAAAATAAATGATGACTAACTGAAACAATGGTTCAAATGGCTCTGAGCACTATGGGACTTAACAGCTATGGTCATCAGTCCCTTAGAACTTAGAACTACTTAAACCTAACTAACCTAAGGACAGCACACAACACCCAGCCATCACGAGGCAGAGAAAATCCCGACCCCGCCGGGAATCGAACCCGGGAACCCGGGCGTGGGAAGCGAGAACGCTACCGCACGACCACGAGATGCGGGCTGACTAACTGAAACCCTCAGCTGCCGACAGGCGTTGTTAATATACCTCGATGCGGAAAGCTGAAAATGTGTGCCCCGACCGGGACTCGAACCCGGGATCTCCTGCTTACATGGCAGACGCTCTATCCGTCTTTTTTTTTAACCACTTTTATTTTCTTTTTATTTTTTATTTATTTTTTATTTTTATTTACTTATTTATTTTTTTGTATTTTTAGGATGGTCAGGGCGTGGTACACGCCGCAATAGCAGTGGGGTCTCTTCACGGCACTGCCAGTGCGTCGAGGCCCAAACCCCTCCCACCCCTTTTTCATGTTCCCTGTTGGGTCATAACACTAAGTGTGCAGAAATCTTAACACAATATTTCCATTCTCCGATGTAAGAAAGACAAAGAAACCTCTTCTCTGAGTAGAAACTGAACACTGATAAAAAAAAAAAAGAAAAAAAATGTTCCGGAAGCAAGGTAATAGTAAATAATAATAAGAAACCAAGCGACTTTTAATTTTCTTCTGTTCGTTCTCGTTCAAGGTGTTGTAGTGGTTCCACATATTTAACCAACACCCATTCTTTCAAAAATGATCTTCAGCATGTTGCCGTAGTGCTTCTTGTCGTTGCGATACGTGCTGATTTTTGCATATTCACACTTCATGTAAACGCGGAACTCTATCTCGTTGTCCGACCCAAGTGTGTGGACGACATAACTAACATATTTTCCCAGTAACCAGCTAATGGCGTTGGTTTTTAATTTCGGAAAGTATGTCATGTATGGTCTCAGGAGGAGCGATGGCGTTATATATTCCCTAGAGGATCTGGTGAGAAAAGCGATTTGTTGCCTGATCCAATTCCAGTTATGCACATTGCCACCACAGGTGAATCTGTGGCTGAGTGTATCCACCAGATTGCATTTTCCACAAAGGTGTGTCTGGTTTAAACCGATCCCATATAGTCTCTCGTTGGTGCTGATGACATCATTAACTGTTTTGTACCATGCGGAAATAGCGTCTGTAGATAGCCCGGCATAGTTGATGTTCCGCCATACAGCTTTCCAGTCACAATTTGGGAATTTCGTTTCAATTTTGTTTCTACCCTCATTTAACTTCCTTTCAAGTATGATGTCGCGCGCTGTGATACGTGTGTTGCTTATGATTTCGTCACTAAGATAACTTGCTTCGAGGAAAAAGTTCCTCACATACTGCAGACGGGCATTAATCCTTCGCACGTCAATCGGTGCTTGCAGGCTATGGGGTGTCACAGCCTCAAAGAGCTTTGCGGTTATACATTGTGGAAGTTCTCTGAGTATATGGAAAGTCCGTTTGAGGAACAGAGCAGACGCTTTATTGCGAATATCCACCAAACCGAGGTCCCCGTTTCTGACATCCAGTATAACGGTAGTCGCACCAACACTGAATATGTCTCCTCGCCATAAATACGAGGGCAGTTCAATAAGTAATGCAACACATTTTTTTTCTGAAACAGGGGTTGTTTTATTCAGCATTGAAATACACCAGGTTATTCCCAAATCTTTTAGTTACAACACTATTTTTCAACGTAATCTCCATTCAATGCTACGGCCTTACGCCACCTTGAAATGACGGCTTGTATGCCTGCACGGTACCATTCCACTGGTCGATGTCGGAGCCAACGTCGTACTGCATCAATAACTTCTTCATCATCCGCGTAGTGCCTCCCACGGATTGCGTCCTTCATTGGGCCAAACAATATGGAAATCCGATGGTGCGAGATCGGGTCTGTAGGGTGCATGAGGAAGAACAGTCCACTGAAGTTTTGTGAGCTCCTCTCGGGTGCAAAGACTTGTGTGAGGTCTTGCGTTGTCATGAAGAAGGAGAAGTTCGTTCAGATTTTTGTGCCTACGAACACGCTGAAGTCGTTTCTTCAATTTCTGAAGAGTAGCACAATACACTTCAGAGTTGATCGTTTGACCATGGGGAAGGACATCGAACAGAATAACCCCTTCAGCGTCCCAGAAGACTGTAACCATGACTTTACCGGCTGAGGGTATGGCTTTAAACTTTTTCTTGGTAGGGGAGTGGGTGTGGCGCCACTCCATTGATTGCCGTTTTGTTTCAGGTTCGAAGTGATGAACCCATGTTTCATCGCCTGTAACAATCTTTGACAAGAAATTGTCACCCTCAGCCACATGACGAGCAAGCAATTCCGCACAGATGGTTCTCCTTTGCTCTTTATGGTGTTCGGTTAGACAACGAGGGACCCAGCGGGAACAAACCTTTGAATATCCCAACTGGTGAACAATTGTGACAGCACTACCAACAGGCATGTCAAGTTGAGCACTGAGTTGTTTGATGGTGATCCGTCGATCATCTCGAACGAGTGTGTTCGCACGCTCCGCCATTGCAGGAGTCACAGCTGTGCACGGCCGGCCCGCACGCGGGAGATCAGACAGTCTTGCTTGACCTTGCGGTGATGATGACACACGCTTTGCCCAACGACTCACCGTGCTTTTGTCCACTGCCAGATCACCGTAGACATTCTGCAAGCACCTATGAATATCTGAGATGTCCTGGTTTTCCGCCAAAAGAAACTCGATCACTGCCCGTTGTTTGCAATGCACATCCGTTACAGACGCCATTTTAACAGCTCCGTACAGCGCTGCCACCTGTCGGAAGTCAATGAAACTATACGAGACGAAGCGGGAATGCTTGAAAATATTCCACAAGAAATTTCCGGTTTTTTCAACCAAAATTGGCCGAGAAAATAAATGTGTTGCATTACTTATTGAACTGCCCTCGTAATTGGTAACAGTGGACATGATCCCTTTCGCTACTAGTTTAGGGATTGGAAATACCTGCGCAGTGAAATACGCTTCAGACAATACGCAGGAGTTGATGAATCTGACTTTTTGCACCAGGTCCATAGTTCGATGGATGTTCTCCATTACAGCACCATGAACTTTCCTCCTAGTTTCCGTCCAGTTAAAAGCAGCCATCCTCAGCGGACATGCCATTAAGGTTATTCCCAAAGTTTTATGTTCGTTTTCTTGTTTTGCCCATGCCAGTCGAAGGTGATCTAGGCTCCGTGGATTCAATATATGACTTTTGTTTTCATTTGCTGTCGCTCCCGACGCTAGACAATGCCTTTGGATTTCTCTTTCCAGTGTAACTGTCTCCTCCTTATTTCTTATTACAACGCCCACGTCATCAGCATAAGCTCGTATGACAGTTTTCTCACCACTCAATGTTATGCCTGTTAATCTTGCGTGGACAGTGCGGAGGAAGGGCTCTAAAGATACAGAAAATAAAAACATAAGGGACTGCCCTGTGGAACCCCTCGCCTTATCTGTATGGGTTTAGATGTTTGGCCATTGATTGCTATTTTCGCATTTATACCTGTTGCAATATTCCTTAGCATGTTCACAATCTGGGGGTGGAAAGCCATTCTTGACAGCGTCGCAAAGAGGTATCTATGACTAACGCGGTCAAAAGCTATGTTGAAATCTATAAAGATTAACGCACATTTTATACTTGTCGCTGAGGTAATTGCAATGACGTCTCTGTATGCAGATAGACTTTCGAATATCGTTCTGGTCGGAGAACAAGATTGATGATGACTCAATATTTTGTTGGAAAAGGCAGAGAGTCTTTTGTTGATAATACGCGAAATTATTTTGTAATCAGAATTTAGTAGCGAAAGAGGCCGAGAATTGTTTAAGTTGGTTTTGCCTTTACTCTTAGGAATCAGTACTATTTTACTTTCCTTAAACTCTGCAGAGACCGGTCTTCCGTTCAGGACCTCATTTGCCATCGAAGTGATCTTGTCCCCAATTACAGACCAGTAGCGGGCATAAAACTCCACAGGGAGGCCATCAAGTCCCGGAGATTTTTTGAGAGGTGAGTTACGCACTGCCTCATGCACTTCATCTTTAGTAATAGGTGACAGGATGTCAGCGTTGTCTGTTCCCGACAATTGTGGACCTAAAATAGTGAGAAAGTCCTCGAGAGCTGCATCTTCCACTGTGGTAGGGGCATATAAGGTTTCATAGAACCTGTGGACTTCGTCCAGTATTTGTTTCTGGCATGTGAGCCTCGTACCAGTATGCGTCTGGACTTCATCAATTAAAGTTAGACGTCTGTTTTTAGCATGCCGCACCAAGTGATACAGAGAAGCTGTTTCATCTGCTACGACTGATGTGGCTTTCGATTTAATTTTGAGTCCCTCCATCTGTTGCCGTTTAATGCTTAATAACTTGGCTTTTATTTTTTTGATATCATTCAGACGAATTACATCATCATGGGTCTGTTGATATAAGTCTCTTAAAATTTTATAATAAAAGTCCATTGTATTCCTCAACTCCCTGTGCCTCGCTGCACTATACTGCATGACAACTTTCCGCAGCCTTGGTTTAGCCCTCCTAGTCCACCAGTCAATGACTGTTGGGTGCTTGTCTACTGTGCGGAGGCACACAGTCCACGCTACTCTTATTTCCTGTTCCAGTTCTTCGTCAGTTAAAACAGAGATATTTAAATTCCATTGGCCTCTGAATCGTCGGGTTGGCTGTACACTTAAATTAAAACAAGTTAAAAGTGTACTGTGATCGCTAAAATACACGGGAATAGTTTCAACGTTTAATAAATAATTTTGCAAATTTGGTGACACGTAAATTCTATCTAGTCTGCTGCGGGAGTGGCTGGTTATATACGTGAACCCGACTGACGTCGGGTGCTGAAGTTCCCACACATCCTTAAGGTGTAGATCACTTACTATCTTTTTTAACTGTGGCGAGTAGTTGAAGTTGGGTTGTTGATCTTTCTGGTTTAAAACACAGTTAAAATCTCCACCTAGTATAAGAGAACACGGAATTTTCCTCAATAAATAAATCAGTTCATCTTGAAAAAACTTCGCACGATCCAATTTGTGGGAATTTCCTGATGGGGCGTAAAGGTTAAGCACTGTCACATCGAATATTTTTATGCCTATGGCTCTTCCTGATTCTAGTCGTTCGATTTCAGTCACCAGAATGCCTTCTCTTATAAGAATGGCTGTACCGATATTGGCTTCCGTAGAAACATTAACAATTTCAAAAAAGCCTGGGATCCGATATTCCGTTATCGCAACTTCTTGTAGCAACGCGATATCTGTCCCGGACTGGTACAAGAATTCTTTTAGTGCTGCCAATTTCAAGGGTGACTGTATTTTATTAATGTTAATAGTAGTAACACTATAAGCTTGCATCACAGACATACCATAAGAAGCTATTTGGGATGAGGATCGGTATGATTATAGCAGCAACGTGCTTCCCTACAAGGCACGATCTGTACAAGCTGTGTGCCCATTACATGTACTAAATTTCTAGTAAAATTTGCACTGCTTTTAAACAAGGAGCTTGAGAAGAAAAGTATCCTGAAATCCCGACAATGCATTGCTATAAGTCACTGTGGCCATTCTCTTCCTCCTCGTCAGTGTTGGCCCTGATGACTTCATGTTTAATATTCTTTTTCTTGATGTCTTTCTTCTCTGGTGTGGATTTCGCTTGATGACGCGTGACAGCAAGACCCGGTGTCAGTCGCTGCCGCAGGCGGTGGCTGAATGGGGCAACGGTCGTGGCTTGCGAGTCGTCAATATTTGGTTCCGGCGTGGTTTCTGTTGTGCTGTCTTGCTGGCGAGGCGGTGATGCTTGTTTATTATTTCCTCCTTCGGCGCGGCGTTGCGCTTCGGAGTCAACAGGTTGTTTACTTGGTACTTCCTCGTACTGTTCGCACTGTATGGGCTGTGCACTTGATGCGGTTATTTCAGTTGTGACCCCAGGCTCAGGGTCACATTTCCGTGAAAGGTCACTACCAGCTGCGTCACTATTTGTTCGTGGCGGTATAAGTCCTTGCGCGGAAGTGGGAGCCACATCGACCTGCATTCCATCTCCTTTTTCCACTTCCAACAGATCTTCAGGACTGGGCTTCGGCCTCCTAGCAACGGGTGTTTCACAGGAAGAGTCCTCATCAACAGTTTTTTCAGTGTCCTCTAGAGGACGCTTTTTAGTGGGAATCTCGCTGTCACGGGACGGAATTTCAGCAGTTAATGCAGGTTTTAAAGACGGAAAGTCATTAACATTAAGTGCAACATTTTCAGAGGTAGTAACAGGATCCACGACAGCCGCCGGCTCTGTTGTATTACTGGCTGGCAACAAATCGTTGAGTGTTAATTTCCGGCGTTGCGTAAGGTTATTTGTTAACACAAAAACACGGCGAGGGCAGTCCTGACGGAGGTGACCAGACTCGTTACACACATGACATGTAGGGGTTTGCCCTGAGTACATAACATGCGCCTTGTGCCCGTCAACAAAGATGTGGGAGGGAATATTTGCCTTCACTTCCATCTCCACGGAGCGAATGCCGTTAAGGCACTGCAGCTTGAAATGCGAAGCCCACCTTTCGTTGACTATTTGCCTGACAACCCCATATTTTGAAAGGACTTCTTTAATTTTCGAGTTGTCTACTTCTATGGGAATATTCAAAACCCTAACATTCCTAATTACAGACTCGGAATTCCGGAGTTTTACAGTACTTTTAGTACCATCACGGTGTATAAATTCCGTTTCATAACCAAATTTTGCCAGAAAGCGGTCTACACTCACGGAATCGTTAAACTTTACAAAAATGCAGTATTCATCAGAGTCCAGCTGCATGGTACGAACAGATTCAGAATGAAGCCCAATTACCTCGGTAATCCAGTCGTGTATTTCAAGAGCAGAGGGCTGTACTCGACGGGTGTACTTGTCGAAGGTAAAAATCACGGTGTTTTTTCTCACGGAGTCTGCCATGGTGTTCTGCAGCGAAGAAATCTCGAACAACGCCGAAATCCCAACAGCACTACGTAGGAAGATGATACGACGAAGACAAAATGCTCAATTGATAACGCTTAATTCACGTGCCAAACGTCAATAAACGAGCACGAAACTCGAAAACACTGGCGTAAAAACTGAACGTTCACGGAGCAAACTTGAGGAGCGTGCGACCCCTGCGACAGCTAAAGCCAGACTGGGCCACCAAGGACACAGATGAATAGCGCGACTGCAGGGACTTATCCCTTGCACGCTTCCCATGAGACTCACATTCCCAACTGTCCACAATTCTACGTATGTAATGTACCTTACAGACATTTGCCCATCCACTCATTACTCGCGCACGCTTTGGCGATTCCCGTAAGAGTTTGGGCAACCTGTGCGCATTCGCACAGACGAAGGTAAATGGCTGGGTAGCCTTTAACTATATATATGAAGACAGTAACTGTTCTCGAAAGAACAGAATACTGTTGATGACCGTGCAGCTTTTCCCTGGAATAAATGATGACTAACTGAAACCCTCAGCTGAGCTGTGCAGAGTCAAACGGCGCTCAGAAGTTTCCAAAGGTCGGCCTGGAATTCAAACACTAACGCTCGCTTAGGTGAGACAGGTGGTCGGCCCAACAATTCTCAATCCGACGACAACCCAACCAACACACAGTCAACGGACCAAGTGACACGATAATTTCTGCTCCACCCGACCAGCACACAACTGGGAGTTCAATGGAACAACGCAGAAGGTATCGGCGCCCACAACGAATTACACATTCAGCATTCAAACTACACGCTGTGTTGGACAGCCACAACATGACGAGGAAAATACACTGCCTGAATTGACGTCAATGGCCAGGGCAGGTAACCGGAACATTAACGGCCACAAGGCAGAAGATTCCGCTGGTACACTTCAATTCAAAATAATCAAGTTAAATTAAACTTCACAAGAGGGCGGCTAGAATTTCACCAACTTGAAAACACACGTTGTTGCTCACGGGAATGTCCTAACAGTCCACAACGAAATTCAAACAACACAATGTGGAAAGTTAGGGCTGGCTGGCAGATAAAGTAAAGAGTCAACTTTCGTGTCCGGGATCGGTGAGCCACGGACCTCGTAGCAATGAGAACAGCCCCTCACACTACGAGCCGGCTGCAGTGGCCGTACGGTTAAAGGCGCTGCAGTCTGGAACCTCAAGACCGCTACGGTCGCAGGTTCGAATC
The DNA here is from genome assembly GCF_023864345.2 of Schistocerca serialis cubense. Taxonomy (NCBI): domain Eukaryota; kingdom Metazoa; phylum Arthropoda; class Insecta; order Orthoptera; family Acrididae; genus Schistocerca; species Schistocerca serialis. The sequence continues at coordinate 92,365,123 of NC_064639.1, read as the reverse complement.
GTGCCTCGGGCATGGATGTTTGTGATGTCCTTAGGTTAGTTAGGTTTAACTAGTTCTAAGTTCTAGGGGACTAATGACCTCAGCAGTTGAGTCCCATAGTGCTCAGAGCCATTTGAACCATTTTGAACCTCACACTACGACCGCGGGCCGGCCGCTGTGGCCGTGCGTTTCTAGGCACTTCAGCCTGAAACCCCATGACCGCTACGGTCGCAGATTCGAATCCTACCTCGGGCATGGAGGTGTGTGATGTCCTTAGGTTAGTTAGGTTTAAGTAGTTCTAAGTTCTAGGGGACTGATGACCACAGATGTTAAGTGCCATAGTGCTCAGAGCCATTTGAACCATTTGAACTACGACCGCGCGTGGACGCCGCCAGCAGCCACGGCCAGACAAGCGCCACGGAGACTTCCTCGCTGTTCCACGCCAGCCGACCAACTGCCCGCACACGGCACAGCCGGAAACTACAAGCGTGAGGCCAAAGATAGTACAAGGGTGCGAATATCGATACACGCTGCTGCTGCCACGCGCGGAGATAGAGAATAATACCATAGCTGCGGGAGACTAATCACAGAATAGCAACCAAGGTTTAATGCAAAGCATAACACGAGCCAGCCACGGCTCATATAGTTTGTAGTTATGTGTGACTTTTGTTTGAGTACAAAAGCCCTTTAGTGTTAAAATTTGGCATCATGGTCTGAAAGGCTATTCGCCCTTTTACTAACATAATGCCCATCTACAAATGAAGAATGAATAAAAATATTGTCTATGGCTGTGCTGCTGTTCCCCTGCACCCTAGTTGGGCAAAACACAGACTGCATCAGATCATATGAATTTAGAAGTTCTACCACCATACCTTGTATTCCACAGTCATATAAAACTTAATACTGAAGTCACCACACGTAGCTAATTCCTGGTACTTCCTATAAACCGAATCAAGAATCCTCTCTAGCTTGAGCATAAATGCTCTGTAGTCAGAGTTAGGGGACCTACAAATAACAAAAATTACAGGTTTGGTATCACTAAGTTGAACTGCCTCTGCACAACATTCAAATACCTGTTCAGTGCAGTGCCGTGATACGTCTATGGACTCAGATGAAATACTATTTTTTACGTACATGGCCAGTCCCCCACTCCTCAAGGTACTCCTTGAAAAACAGTCAGCTAGTCTGTGTCCTGCTAAAAGAAGCCTGTGAACTGTCAAATTATTTAAGTGGTGCTTCGATATACCAATAACTGCAGAGGCAACATTTGTAAACAGTTCACTAACTTCATCTCTAAGACCGCTCATATTTTGATGAAATATGCTAATTCCTTCTCTACTTGGAAACATGTCGTCCTCCGAAGGTGTGTCCTTAGAGGGACTACCTGTAAGCAAGTATACCTATCAGGTGACTTCAATCTAAAAAGGGTGCAGCACTAACACTAACTACTACAGGAATTTTTCCATGAGTGGTCCCACCACCACCCACTACACTGTCACGTATAAGCTTTGCCAGCCTTCCCTTTCCGTACCCATTGAGGTGCAGGCCATGCCTAGTGAAACCTAATCTACTGGCAGACTGAACTGGTACCACTGCAATGTGACCCATGCCCTCTGCCATCCAGTACGATGTTAACGCGGCTAACAGCCGCATTAAGATGAGACCGATAGTGACACTGAAACAGTTGCAAGAAATGCACATTAGTGCCACCAGATTAAGTAGCTATCTTTACCAGGTTACCGCCTTCATCATATTTCCCGTCCCTATCTAGAATGTTCCCTGCTCCACCCACTATCTCTACGTGATCCTCCTTCGTAGGATTCCTACGTAACTCCCCTACGCATATCAGCGCACACTCCGCTGCAGAGTGAAAATCTCATTCTGGAAACATCCCCCAGGCTGTGGCTAAGCCATGTCTCCACAATATCCTTTCTTTCAGGAGTGCTAGTTCTGCAAGGTTCGCAGGAGAGCTTCTGTAAAGTTTGGAAGGTAGGAGACGAGGTACTGGCAGAAGTAAAGCTGTGAGTACCTGAAGTGAGTCGTGCTTTGGTAGCTCAGTTGGTAGAGCACTTGCCCGCGAGAGGCGAAGGTCCCGAGTTCGAGTCTCGGTCGGGCACACAGTTATAATGTGCCAGGAAGTTTCATATCGGCGCACACTCCGCTGCAGAGTGAAAATCTCATTCTGGAAACATCCCCCAGGCTGTGGCTATGTCTCCGGCATATCCTTTCTTTCAGGAGTGCTAGTTCTGCAAGGTTCGCGGGAGAGCTTCTGTAAAGTTTGGAAGGTAGGAGACGAGGTACTGGCAGAAGTAAAGCTGTGAGTACCGGGCGTGAGTCGTGCTTCGGTAGCTCAGTTCGTAGAGCACTTGCCCGCGAAAGGTAAAGGTCCCGAGTTTTAATCTGCCAGGAAGTTTCCCCTATGCTGTCCGTCACCTGAGCCAACCCTGCACTAGGCTTCACAATGCTGGTGACCTGGTACTCAGTCCCCAACAGTCCTTACAACTGCTGGCCCACACCTGTACCGTGCGAACTACCTAGCAGCAGAACGTTCTTCTTTCTGTTAGAGTTTGCAACTGACCTAGGCCTCCTAACTTATGAGGGCTGCTGCATATTACCTGCATCTACAGATACAAGAGGCTGCTCTCAACTCGATTCTGACAGTTTGTCAAATCTATTGCATATACGCAAAGTATAACTGTTTGAATAACTCCTCCTCCTAGCTGCCTTCCTGCCAACTGCCAGTTCCCATACCCCAGCACGATTCACCCTTCTCAACCTATCTAGTTCATCCTTTGAGTATTGTAACTGCACGCGAAGGGCACATATCTTACGCTACTGGTCCTCTGTCAACTTATTTGTACTACAAACTCTGCACTCCAAGTAGAGGATCTTGCTGGAATGCCCGTTGGCTTCCCTCCTGTATTCCCCCCGCAGTGATAAGACTTTGAACAAATCCCACACCGTAACCCGCTACTCACAAACCTACGACAGAGCCCACACTTCTCACTCATGGTAAAATTTTACAGTTACTGAAAGAAACTAACGTCTACGTTAACTAAGTTCAGTTACACATGTATAACTATTTACAGAACTAGCAATAGCGGTCTCGAAGTTCCCTGTCTACTGAGAAAGCAACTACTTTTTTTAATACTATTAAACAACAACTAATACCGATACCAAGGAAACTTCACAAAATTTATTAGCTAAAACCAAAAATTCAAGCGGTTACTGGAATACTCAACGAAGTTAAAACTGTGAAAATCAATTTTACTGATACGTATCATTAGAAACATTAAGAAACGTCAGCTGAAAATTAAAGCACGAAATTTACTAAAAGACTTTAACGCACAGAAAACTCCAAAAAACACGTGAGCGAACGTTTCCTAAAGTTTATTAAATCGTTATTTGGCCACAAACAGCACGAAACACCGTGTGCTGTGCTGTATTTAAGCGATGGTCAACGCACAATAGTTCATCGCTCCGCAGTAACTGTTCCCGCCAGAACCACAATGGTCGTTAGTTCTACTGTCGGTAGCCGATATTTGACCAAATTCTGCACAGTCGTTCTGCTCAGCCTCCCTGTATTGTGTTTCCGGTTTAGCGATACTTGGGTCCACTCTGAGGTAGTCAATGTATGGTAGATCACACTGCCCCTGCTACCTGGCCGTTAAGTTGCCGGCCCCGGTCGCATTATCATTGATGATTATTTTCGGTGTAAGGATGTGGATATTGATTTTATTTTATTTGTGCGTCTTAAACTGTGAAACCGCGTGGGCCCACTTACTTGGGGCAACCCTGTTGAGAACTTGCTTCCTTTTCATCAGAAATTCGAGCTCACTTAAATTTTTTGACATTTTCTGCTACTTTTATGCGCTCTCTTCTCCCGTGTTAAACTTTGTCGTCAGTCTGACCTGGGCACTCGCTGGAGCTCCTCGCGAGTCGTTCACTGTTCTCGGAAAAAGAGAGGTAGATAACACCTCAACACTAATTACTCATTGCGTTCATGGCATGCTCAGCTTAAGATTTTGTTTGATAGATTTGTCCTAAGCTGAACTCACCCGATTTTGCGGTTGGAGTCTTCATTTGGTATTTAGTAGTTATGTGTAAGTAAGAGTCTGCTTTGCGCGTTATAGCCATTTTGTGCTTCCGTACTTACATACTGCGCATAATAAAAGTTCATGGCCAGAGGTGTAATGTGGCAAAGCGCCAAGATGCACTTCTCAGCCGTTGTCGAGAAAATCGACAGTTAAAAGAAACCGTTGCGGTGAAATACTCTCTACGATTAATGGCTTTCTACAGCATCGTGGCGCAGCGGTAAGCGCTCGGGTTAATAATCCGAAGGTCGCCGGCTCGAATCTCGCGACATGCAATTTTTTTTTTTTTAGTATTTGTTTTTTTTTAATTCAAATGTGTGTATATACATATATATAATTCCCCGCAATCAGTTGCAACAATTATGCATATAATAAGTTGTTAAAAGTCGTTTGTCGTGGAAAAACTGGCGACTTCGAACATCATTATTATGTTTTCCGCAAACAAAGTTGTATTTCACAAATGTTATTAACTGTCTTCATACTGTTAACCACGTATAATTAACGGAAGACGTAGAAACGATATTCCGAAACGAATACGTATAGCGTAAGTCAAACGTTCGAATTAGAATAGAGACCTCACGAACACAAATTTGCTGCGGCATGTATGAAATATAAACTCCGTTACTCGCTCGTTACACTTGAAGGACAGATGTTGAATGGGCCGAAACGAGCCGCCGCATAACAGCGTAGTTGCCTGCTAAGTTCGAAAGAAGGTAGATGCGGTCACTAGCGCAACTTATAACATTGTCAGTGCGGACGGGAGAGCTTTGGTACACCCTGTTAAAAAAACGGAAAAATGGAGGCGGTACAATTGGAGAGCGATCCGCTTTCACCAACATGCATAACCAATTCATTAATAGTTCATAAAAAAAAATTGCATGGCGCGAGATTCGATCCGGCGACCTTCGGATTACGAACCCGAGCGCTTACCGCTGCGCCACAATGCTGTAGAAAATTATTAATCGTAGAGAGTATTTCAGCGCAACGGTGTCTTTTAACTGTCGATTTTCTCGACAACGGCTGAGAAGTGCATCTTGGCCCTTTGCCACATTACACCTCTGGCCATGAACTTTTCTTATGCGCAGTATGAATCGAATCTGAATTTCACAATTGGCGGCCTCCCCTTGTTAGCCCGAATGTCAGGGCGGCGGGTCCATTGGTCACTCGGCGCCGAACGTGATCGTATACTCCCGCCACAGAGGGTAACGTGGTTTGCACTAATTCTCATGTTGCTGTATTTATGATACCGCTGTTATTCGGTAACTGCTCATGTTGGTAAAATTGTATTTTAACATTGGTACAGTTCTTGGAGCACTTGACATTTCTACTTTCAGATATGTGGTTGGTAAAGTTGGTTATCATTCCTGTAAAGTCTAAAAACTGCTTAATAATCGTTGTTAAATTACATACAGTTTGGAAGTTGTCTTGCATTAGCACTGTAGAATAATTGTTGATTTGTTATTTCAAAGCCCTAATGATGAATAAAGTCTCTTGTTCTGTATTAATTGAAATATTGTTGTCACTACTAAAATGGTTTTAAATATTTTTGAATACAGTATTCCACTCCTTGAGCAATCAATAATGCTCAGGAAGCCTACCAGCATTCATGTCACTCCTTGAATTTCAAGTCAATGATCACAAGACATGTTGTTTGCAAGGCTTGATCTCTAGATGCAGGCATCTATCTGTAACGTATTTTTTATGTCACGATAGCCAAGCAGCCTGGGTTTTCTCGACAGGGAGATGGGGCCGCTTTAGCTAACGCATGTATTTCTTCCATAGTCCACATGTAAATATACTCGTAGAAGTATGCTCATATTGCTTCATAAGATGGTGTGGTATGCTATTTTTTTTTTATACCATCCATCATTGGTACAGAATCTCAACCCACCTAGGGTATCCACCTATTCATCCAAATTGCAACACTAAGTGCCAATAGCGATACCAAAACGCACACACACACACACACACACACACACACACAAACATACATGGATTGCTGTTTCATGGAGTGTAGGGCGACTGCAGCTTTTGCTCTGATATACACAGGGGAAACACTGGGGATAACTAAAAAGCAGTGAAAAGGAGTGACGAATGAGTTTCCTGCCCTCCGGCCAACACTGTGTGCGGCAACCCTCCCATCGTATGGCACCTCCACAGTGGCGATGGACAGAACTGTGGTGAAATTTGGTGCCAATAGAACATCATTAATCCACCGTACACCACACGCGAACTGAGCTGTGGCCTTCCTCTGTGTTGATGCCTTGCTGTTCGAAGCGTCGTCGACCCAGAAGTTGCGTCACAGGGCGCCACGCCCTTGCACGTTTACCGATGGAGGTTGTAGGCACCTTTGAACCAAATTTCAAACTTACGCATTGCAGTGGAAGACAATTACGGGACTTCGAAGAAGTGATACTATTTTGGGCAGTATATATTATCGTTGTATACATGCCCATTTGTGCAAGTGATGTAAGCTTTATTTTTACAAGAAAACTATTTGAATACTACCGATTCATCTATAAATCTACTATCTCCACAATACTCGGCAAATATCTCGATGTTTTTCATGCTTTTTAGCCACCCTTTCGAACTGCACCGACGTTCTGGTTTGTGCTCTGCAGTCTTTTCCTACATGTTAGTCAGTGTTACTTTTTCTTCTTGCCGTTTTCAGAATACTTCAGTCTTCCACAGACCTAGAGGGCATACCTGCAATCGGTTAATTTATATCGCCTGTATAAGTGACATTAAATACACGGTCAATAGCATCAAACTATTACGAGACAGCATTTCAGCTCTGCCCCAACTTTTTCCTTAATTCGTTACCAGTTCTCATTCCAGCTGTCAGCGTCATTATTCGAGACTGTTCCGCAGATTGTTTTTATCTAACTGCCATCCACATAACATAAATTCTCTATCTTTCCAAGAATCTCTGCTATCTTACGTGTATCACTTTGAAGAAAGCGGCAGTAATGTACTGAAACTAGTATTAAGCACCAGTCTACACTTACTTACGGGAGAGTAGTAATGTCGTCAGAAATTTCTGAGTTCATTTCTTGTGGAGAAAGAGCGGTCTGGCTAAAAGTATTTTAGAAGTGGATTACAGACAGCCTCTTCTCCAAAAAACATTTATTTAGACAGTAACCGGTTTCGGTCATACCACTATACCGCGACGATAGGCAGAACTGTCGAATGGAGCCGTTGTTGTAACTCCTCTAACTTCAGCTGCAACCATGATATGGTCAAATATTAATCGAAACTGATTATCATTGAAAGAAAAGTTTTTCGGCCAAGACTGTATGTAATCCATTGTAAAGTAAAGCGGTTGGGTGCACGTATATGGAAAGAATACTGGTTTACTACAAGTTACACAAAATCGAGAGGAGAAGACGTTGCTAAAACAATAGTTAAAACTGTGGAACAGACGACATTACCCGAATAAACAGTTGTTTTAACGCCGGTTGCAGAGAGATGAGCAACGTTCCAGCTAATCCTCGATGTTTCCCACAGAGGAGAACAAAAACAGTATTTTAGGAGCGTCGCGCCCCAGCGCCGACTTCCCGCATTATCGCGGGCCGTTAATTGGCTACAGCGATCGGCAGAATTATTGGCTGCGCTGTCGAGATAGCCGCCTACAGCGCTGCATTAGCATACTGGACTAGACCGCACCAGCGGAGCGGTGTGCTGTTACCGCGCGGACACGACACCTGCTGTTTATCCCACCCGGCCCGCGCCTACGCACTCGCGGATTACACACTAAACGCCGATGCGTGCAAACACCTGCTGTCGCCGACATCTCGGCACACAATAGGAAAAGACAGATGCAGGAAATGCGGTCGCCACTATCAGTCAAGGCAAACGTGTTACTCTTCCTACAAAAGTTATTTTTCCATATAGTCCCTTTAAACTTCTGTTGCTGATGCAAGGAAGAATCTCGCTTGGGGTCAAAAACTACATCTACGTCTATACTCCACAAGCCACGTCTTCGTTCGTGCATGAATATCAGTTCGTTTGGAATCTGCCACTGAATCTCAGACCGGCATCTGCTTTTTGTGAACTACGGTTCTTACCAGCCTCCAGAGGTTTATCACCAATACTGTCTTTCCGTCTTTTTAGGCACGCACATTACAATTATTTCGATAGAAGGTCAATTGTGTACCAGTTATCTTCTGCATAGCGCTTCGCTTATGTGACAGGCGAAGCATTCCAATAAGCAACAGAATCGTCCACTAACAGCCTAACGCAACTTCCGATGTTCTCCATTACGTTAAAGAAATTCCGAATATTTCATCCGTCAAGGACGATGCGATGACTTCTGTCTGCTAGAAATTGCAAATACGGTCCGATAATACGGCAGTTGGTATTTTCTTCGTTATGAAACTTAACGAAACTGAATCGAACGCCTTATTAATATGTTGTCCTGGTACGGTTCATGTACCATAGGTGACGAGGTTTACGGTAAACCGACAGACGACATCACCGATGCGACCCCTTGTAAGACTACACGAACCTTCTGATGAGTCCGCCCTTTGGTGTTGCCTGGACGGCAGCCAGTTTCAGTCCGCGAGGCATGATGTACTTCCATCGCGGTTGCACTTAAGGCAAACTGGAGCTGCCGGTGTTACACCATAACAGCCAGACAAGCACAAAATTGCGACTGTGTTTATGCAATGGTTTGTCACTACTGACGCGTCAGAAAGTGGAGAAAATTATGGTTGTGCTCCCAATAAGACATTATCTCAGCATACGAACAAAATGAGATGTAAGAAAAGACACTACAAGTGGTCTGAAGAACAGTAATTTACGTTAGAACTACACTATAATTACCGCCCTCCTTTCTGGGGTTCCTTACTACAGTCGGTAAAAACGAAGACCTTATAGGATCGCTTATCTGTCTGTCTGTGCGACTGTTAAGACTACTTTTCCTGAAGAACGGATAGAAGTAACCAGTTGAATTTTATGGCACGTATTAAGGACTACAATATACTAAGGTGTACGATTTCTTGGCAGTGTATAATTGCTTCATGTTAAATTATTTTTTGCCGTTTGTTGACCTTCTATCCGCCTGTCCATCACTTAAGACCGATTTTACTCACGAACAGGTAGCCGTATCAAACTGAAATTTATGTCAAATACTGAAGTCTATACTCCATTGGCGATGTAAATACTTCAGACTTGTAAGTCAATGCAGTCAAAGAAGCGGTCATACGTGTCATAAATGTTGATACTCGCAAACTCACTCATTAAAACCCGCAGATGATCTACCTACACGTATGTCGGGATCTGGTGGTCTAGCTGCTGTAGTTCCCCCCGCCAGCTTTACAAACCACTGTGCACGGACTGTTACTTTACAATCGGTAAATTTGTTTCAATTGCCTTGGATGCTGAATTTGGCGTACTTGGATAGTTCATCTCTCGTTTTGGGTCTCCGAGTAGCGTGGGAACGCAATCTCCGCTCAACTGCGCAGTACGACTCCATTTTGCAATGGTGGGTTCAACTGACAAAGCCAAGGCTCCGATAAATATTGATACGATTCTAGGCTTATAAGGCACGTGAATTTCTGCGAATTATACTACTCTCCCTTACGTGAGCTTTATGAAGGTGTTCATCCGGCTCCCCTACGTACTGCAGACATCAGGCTTGTAAAGGCGCAATTTTTACGATTCGACCAGGTGATCCATGGCTTCCTGCTGGAGGTACTCGATGCAGTTGGTTTCACAATTGCTTCCCGCAGGGTCTTCTCTAATTTGTTTATGGATATCCAAGCTCAGTGTCCAACTGAAACCCCCGATTACCATCCGTATTGGTTTTCCTCAGACAAGCCCTCTTTGAATGTCGTCACTTGAACCCCTTGTTCGAAGTATTGATGATCAGTTACAAAAATGGACACTCTTGGTAGAGACGATGTAGGTGAGCGCGTACCCGGACGAAGTGAAAGTGTTACTGAGATGCTATTGTAAGTAGGCTCCGTTGAATGCCTTATGCTTTGTATCTGTGACCTACATCAACGACGACAAATGTCGGTTGATAAAATTACAGGGTGTTGATAATGCTGTTATTTCGCGGGCAACAGTGCTCGGTATTATACTCTCCATATAGCTATACTAATTGGAAATCGGTTAAGGAGAAGATAGAAGGTGGAAGAAACATAGAGCTCCCTTAACCTGCTTCAGAAAGTTGGGATCCTGGATACCTACGTCTTGTTCACAACGTACTACACTGCTCAGATTTTTGTCCTTAGCGCGATGACGTGCGCGTTCTCTCGGGGGTCTAGGACTTTCCGATATTCAAAGGAAAGCGTCTGCGTTATTTGTTCGGCGCACCGTGCTGACTGTCCCTCACGCAATCCACACATTCACGTCTCGGTTATTTTCCTGTCTGCTGCAGCGCAGTCCTGACCCGCCTGTCGATGTTGGTCTATTTAGTTTCCAGTTAAAACTTGTCCGTGAATTGTTTATTGCTGTCAGTTTTTAGGTAGCTGATATTCTGTAGAAGCAGCATCTCACTACTACGTTTTTGTTAATGCCCAGGAGAGGGCTCCTGTCAAACGGGCATCTTCTTGAAAGACGGTGTGGATTCTACTTTTCCAGTTCTACCACTGGCGGTGGCGTCCTCGCGGTGTAAAGTGATACACAACCTGTTTTCCACAAATGGGCCCCTATTACGTACTGGATTCAGTCTAACGGATTAGTGCAGTCTCTGTCCCGCCACAACTGAACTTTATCTGTCATGGTCACGAAGCGTACTGGGTCTGGCGCAAAAAGAATTTGGTTTTCCAACTCGACTTGTTGATACTGCCTTACCTTTCCGAGGGTATAGTCACATACAACTGCGAAGCTATTGGGCCACTATGTTCATTACACTGTAGATGGAGGGGGTGAAACGGACCTCTTCGGCTTCCACCAGTATGGGGCCACTGCATAGCTGACGCCACTGCATGCTGGAAGTGTTTGCGCCTGCCGCGGTGTCGCGACCTATTTGCCAATATGGTGAACCTTGCACCAAGGTATCGGTTCAGTTAGCCGGTCCTTTTGGTATTCTTATCACGACCTCTTTTCAGGACTATTATTTCACATTTTGTTTCATTTCTGTGGCCTGTTAGTCTTGTTTCTCTTTTTTATTAAAAAATAATTGCAGGCAACGCTTGGAAAGGGCAGAAATCCTTCTTTTAAAGTTTGGTTATTTTAAAAGTGGCAGTGCAATGTAGGGTTGGCTCCGATTTTTCATTCTTTTTTGAGTATCAAGTTGTAAGGTTTCTAGCTTTGGAAAAGAAACGCTAACACGCATGTTTCCGCGATATGTGGAGGCGAGCCGGTCGTAGGTCGAGTCCGACTCTCCGATTAACGATGAGGGATGGGGGAGGCAGCCATCCTGGACGTGCAATCTGGCGGTTTTTATCGTATGAAAAAAAAGTGGTAAAGCACGTGTCCGGCAGCCGAGTGGTGGCGCGATCGAATCCCGGTCAGAGCAAAGACTTTTCAGTCGTCGTTTCAGCCTAGCACTCGACTCTCAACGATGTGAGGAGTCTCATGAAACAATACATGGTTCGAATTCCACGTTAAACTGTAGGTCAGAGCAGTCATGTTAGTTGTGTAACTGCGGTGGTTCGAAGTGGTGTTCCATATACAGACTTGCGATAGGTCAACGACACACCCGCAATTGTTGTTACGTATCGTCGTATATAATTAAGTTTGTACTTCGGTCTCCTCCTTCAATTTTGGTATCTTCATCTCCTTTACCCGGCATCTGCTACTATATGTATCATCAATGTTGTCTCTTCCTTACGTTTCTTTAGCAATAGCCTTCCTATTTACGTAGAAGGTACGGACTTCCTTCTAGTGCACAAACAATGAAGATAAAATAGCTAAATGTATTAAGTGTAGATATCATCAAGTACACAAGAGTGTTTTGTTAGGAAGTGCGCAGGGTCTTTTAACTTACCTCTTCAGCCATTTATGGGAGGATTTGCGGCTTAACATGGATTCCGAACGACGACGCAGTTTGGGATTTTTCACGTTAATGAATTACTATTAAAGGTGCAAGAACTGATAAGAGCCACCAGATATTCTACAGGGAGCGGGGACTGAATCACAGTAATACGTATTTGCAGTCTGGGCCACCGAGCTACCTAAAAATATAATATAATAAATTATTTCGACTTCAAAAAACATATTTTGTTCTTTAAAATCTCGAAAATATAAAACTCCAGATGTGAAACTCCTGTCGCAAGACCTACAACATTGCTTATCCTACATTAAAAATTAGATACCTTTTCAAATTAAATGTCTTGCAAAATAACAAATATAAATGAAAAAGTTCTTGGAATATGAATTTGTCGCTTGGCACGAAATTACTTCGGGAATTCTTGCAAGATTTAAAATATAAAGGACGAACGAATTCAGATTTTGATATTGGTGTAAGGCCGTAGATGTTATCGGCGTGACGTACGAAGCCAAACTTCTGTGATCGGTCTGATGTGCAAAACTGCATTGGAGACCACAGCTTAGTTTACGCTTGGTCGTGAACCACGCCTTGTTCGTCCTCTGTCTGTTAATGCTTTCGTGGCTGCAAAGGGCAGATTGTCACAATTTACTTTGAATATTTTGCGTTTCTAAACAATGATACGTAGTGGTCTGCGGATGCAGTGTCCAAGGTGGTTCGACACAGAACGTATCCAATCTCAGCAGCACACCCTGCTCGCTGTAGACACACTTCTTAACTGCACTGTTCACTGGAGCATCATGTTGTTGTCTGAACAGATGCTGTTTTCGAACGTGTCACTCTAGTTTATGATCTCCATTGCGCCTGATGCAAGTCCGCAGTAGACGCCGACCTTCGAAACGAAATGAGTACATCGATACGTTTTATGTAGCGTCACTTAATTCTCCACTTACTGCATTGTTATCTAGTCCGCCGACTAATTTTTTCCTCGACAAAATTCCAGTGGGCCTCTGGGGAGAAAATGCATCAAGCTAGGTGTTTTATTTAATTTATTCCTGTTTATGTTATTTTAGTTTCCTTTATCCTGTATAATATGAATGACTATCTTTGAATGATCGAGTATATTTTAAAAATTCAGGTTGTGTGGAGACAGAGAAAGGAATGATGAATGACAAGCACAATCGAGAAAGTTGCTTATGTGTTGCAAATACAACGAATCTTCTTTCCCCCGCTCCCGCATACTATTTTTAAACAGAGCAATCGTTCTTAAGTCTGCGTCGTTTTAGACACGACAAGGAGGGGAAAGACCACGAGAAGGATAAAAGAAACAAAGCGTGAACATAGAAAAAAAAACACTCCGTCTTCAGGCCACAAGTGGTCCATCGGGACCATCCGACCGCCATGTCATCCTCAGATGAGGATGCAGTTAGAAGGGGCGTGTAGTCAGCACACCGCTCTCCCAGTCGTTATAACGGTTTTCTTTGACAAGAGTCGCTGCTATTCGGTGGAGTAGCTCCTCAATTGGCACCACGAGATTGAGTGCAATCCGAAAAATGGCAACAGTGCACGGCGGCCCGAATGGTCACCCATCCAAGTGCCGGCCACGTTCGACAGCGCTTAATTTCGTTAATCTGACGGGAACCGGTGTATCCACTGTGGCAAGGACGTTGCCTGTGAATAAAGAAGATGGTTGGGTATTCCAATCCCAACGAATGTCTCCACTCTACTTTTTGAACAGAGGCACCGTTATCTGTGGTGGTAGACACAACAGAGGAGACGACAAGCTCCGACAACGATGAGAATAGGGACAGGATCGAAAGACTTTAGTTGGACACTTCAAACTCAACTAATCTCTTTCCCCGCTCGTAAGATCAGGAGGGTTGTTTCCCTAGTGGTGGTGTTTTCTAATCACTTCTAGTTGAACTGGGCAAGTGAGCAGACGTGCTCACCGGAGCATGTATGTCTGGTCTTGGTATAAAGGTATCAGCATGTGTTGATTTAGGGATTTGTCATTGTCATATACGTTAACTTTAGCCAAGTTATGAGATGAAATCTTGCGTTGTTGTTCCATTTCTCAGTCCTTTTAGATTTAATAAGAGTTTTATAGGTTTGTGCACTAGAAGGAAGTCCGTACCTTCTACGTAAATAGGAAGGCTATTGACAAAGAAACGTAAGGAAGAGACAACATTGATGATACATATAGTAGCAGATGCCGGGTAAAGGAGATATATCGCGGAAACAGGCAGTGCTGCTTCCCCGTTCGGTCACCATCGTTTTACCATAGTGACAGTACGTAATAGAAAGGTATGTTTTCTATGTATATCTGCAATGAATGCGAGAGAGCAATAACTTTTATTTGCCACAAACGTTTTCCTCAGTTCTCCCCTATTAGTGCATTTCTGATATATGAATCTAAAACTACTGCATGTTAGGGAACCACTAAATGTTGTAAATGTTTTTAATGCGATTATAAACGCGGGTTGAACAATCGGATCTTGATCTAAGAAATTAACGCTATGACACTGTAAATTGAGGAAGTATTTTTTGTTTATACCAAAAAATTCCGAGCATCCCAGACATTTTGCAAACAGCGCAATTGTATAATGAGTAAGAGTAGCAGAGGTTGTACATAATTCAATTATCCGTAACATTTCCGAACGTTGTATGTGCTGCACCAAGTTAACCCCTGTTTGCTTATGAGTGCTCATTCTTTTACGTGAAATTAGATAACCGTTTTATTGGGCTGTGATTTAGTTGTAATCACTTACGAAACAGTCAAGGAATCTGGCATAAGGGAATAAAGTAGAAACAAAGAGAACGCTCCAAGTTAATAAGTGTTCCATCACCAACGAATGTGCTCAGAGATATTCGTATCTTATCCTGTTGCGAAGCATAGTGTGGTTTTCTTCTTTAGTTATGAATCTGCAAACGCAATGAATTCGTTTTTAATGTGTCCCGCATCGACGTGACTTCCTAGGGATCGTACTGCTACATGTGTGTAATCATCATTCACTATACGTACTCTTGTATGGTGATACGTGTTTGTTTTCAGCAAATTGCGATGTGTAGCACTTTCCATTTCGACAACTCAGGTTATATCCTTTCATTGTACTTTCCCCTAGCCTCGCTTGTAGGGTGTTTGTAAAACTCATTTTTTCTATATATTTTAATTCCTGTATTCGCAACCGAGGTAGATACAGTACATCTTCGCTGTGGGGCTCCATTCAGTAGCAAAATGGTTCAAATGGCTCTGAGCACTATGGGACTCAACTGCTGAGGTCATTAGTCCCCTAGAACTTAGAACTAGTTAAACCTAACTAACCTAAGGACATCACAAACATCCATGCCCGAGGCAGGATTCGAACCTGCGACCGTAGCGGTCTTGCGGTTCCAGACTGCAGCGCCTTTAACCGCACGGCCACTTCGGCCGGCCATTCAGTAGCAACTGCTTCGAATACTGCAGGTGGAAGAAATTTTCACCGCTACTATTTGCCCGTAAAGAAAGGAAGAAAGATTATAACGTCAAATGTGGTACTACTAGACATAGGACCACTGGCTTGTATTAAATTGTATGACAGAGAGAGGTATGCTGTGATGAATTGCTCATGGACTCCGGATTTCGTCGATGGTTAATTTTAAAATAGTTTATTACACTGTAAAAGCGAACTTAAGTGTCGAGGAACATATAAAGGTACAAAGACGCAGAGAAAAGGAGGATTGTTGAGAGATGTTTCTACTGTGCTGTTACGTTATTAGATCTGTTACTTCCAAACAACGACTTTACAATAAGTTGCATGTCTCATGCACACGCTAACTCAGCTACGAAATATACTACGCTTCACCCATAATTATTAGATCTTCAAATATAGACATTTCCGTCACGTCTTGAGAACCCAGTGTGTACGTACTTTTTCCACTTTCACGAGGCAGATCCACATTCATCAACATTACTTGAAGAATTCCATTCTTTTCACTAACGATCATATTTAACTGCGCAGTTTCCTCTACAGATACTGGAATAAGTTAACTCAGAGAAAACATCTTGGGATATGTTTTTGGAAGTATGTGGTCCTTCACTGACCATCATCAGTTCCCCTGAATACAAATACGCTGGAAGAAGGTCAGTATTCTTTGAACGTCATACGAGTTCGTTCCTCTCACGTGCAAACTGCTTCACTGCGATGTGTTCGCTAGATAAATTCTTGTCAACGGCAAATCTGACAGGAGAATCTTTGCTTTACGGCGTTACGGCACGTGCTTAGATCGTACCGAGTAGCAATAAACGTAAAAACCAGATGGGCTTGTATTCGTTGCAAGTATTTGATAATAGCCGTACACCGAAGTTGTTTGGCGACTGGAGAGTCATCCTTTACAAACCTATAAAGTAAAGGCAACAGCACAATCGCATGCTTATTACAACATTCCATCGTATCCAGCATTTTATGCAGTCGGTGGCAGGCTGTGCCACACCTCTGAGTCGAGCTGCACTCTGCTTGCTCACAAGTGCGCGTTTAGATCGTAAGCTGCGCAAGAGCTTTCCGGCGCATCCCACGCTCTGCCAGTTCTTTCTCCGAGCACAGGTTAAGCCAAGACGGCACTGTTGCTTACGAGCAATGTGGTTCACAAAATGCTCAGCCGAGGTTCAGAACTTAGCACGCCAGCATACCGCTCGTATATGTGAACACAGCACGTGTACCATACTGCATGGCATCCGGCCAGTGTAACCCGGTTGCATAACCTGTGAGGGGCCTGCTACCTCGCTTCCGCCTGAAGTACCTCCAGAAACCATCAGGGCGGTTACTGCAACTGGACATTACTATTCGGTAGTCGTGGCTGATGCATCGCTACGCGCGCACTCAAAGTTGTGAGGACAAGCACCAGCTTAGGATAGCGGCAGTGGCCGTTCTTTTCTATGTCGGATTCGGTAGCTGCATAATATAGCAGAAGACTGCTTAAAAAAAAAGGCATACACTGCTACTTAAACAAAATTTAAGTGAAATTACCATAAAGTCTTTGGTTTCGGTGACTTCTTCTTACTTTCATTTGTAAATCAAAGTAAATCTCACAGAAAGTATTAAACGATGTTTGTGTTATACACCTTTTGCCAAAACACCAACAATGCTCAAGCTGGCCATCAAAGAATATTTCAGCACTCGTGGGACATCGACAGCGGAACTGTACATTATCTCACAACTTACAGTACAAAAACGTTTTCTAATAGTCACAGTCTTGTTTGACCGATGGGAGAATGCCACGGAAACACTGAGCAATCAGAAATAACAGACGCTCGACGACGAAAAGTACCAAGTCTGATCAAGGTCAACAAACATCTTTGAGGTGAATCTAATAGTATACCATAACCTCATCTACATCGTTGCGAAAGGAAACACAGGGACGAGATTAGACTATTTACATTCCGCACAGAGGCGTTTCAGCATTCATTCCTCTCGAGCTCCGTAAGTGAATAGAGTGGAAGAAACCCGGAGACTGTTGAAATGGGTAACGTCCTCTGTCATGCACTTAACAGCGTTTTGCAGAGTATGGATTTACGCCGAGATGGTCAATCGGTACGTGGCAGCAAATTGTAAGGGCTAAGGTGGTAGGGGTAATTTTGACCAGGATATTAGGCCAAAGTTTCGTTAGCTGAGTCTTCTACTAAAATAACAACATAGAATTTCTAGAAAAACAAGTCTCAACATGTAATCAGTAAGGATATTTATTCAATTCAATAGTGGAACAGTATCTGTGAGCTTAAGAACACAATAAAAGGCTTTTACTAACCGAAATAATCAGAGAACATTTACTTCAGGACAGTCAATAAAATATAATCTCGTTCACTTATGTTGTGATAAGCAGCCGAGTGGAAGCTTTAAATAAGTTAGTCAGCATAGTAATAACAATGCAGAACTATAACAGAGAGAGAGAGAAACACATTTAAAAGGAGCATTTATATCGTTTGTAACACCACTTTAAACAAGTAATAAGCCCTAGATACCAAAATACGTGAAATTTCAATCATATACATTGAAACATTTAAAGGTTGCATCGTAATACAAATGAAGAGTAGTTATGGTGTAGAAAGTATATTCTGCTTTGTCGTATAAGTGAAGAAAAAACAAAAATGGTTCCAAAAGTGCCCCGCTGAGGTAAAAATTAAAATATTGAATGCAGAATTCAGCCGACCCAGAGGGAGAGAAAGTAAACGTAATCACTTATGGATGCTTCTTGACAGAGCGTAGGGAAACGATGCGAGACACCCGCACCGCCATACTACGCATGGTGCTAATGGAGGTGGTTTGCCGTTGCCTTCCCCGTTCCTAATGGGGATTAATAATTATGATGAAGACGACACAACAACACCCAGTCATCTCGGGTAGGTAAAAGTCCCTGACTCCCGGCGGGAAGCGAGCCCGAGACCCCATGTTCGGGAAGCGAGACCGCTACCGCAAGATCACGACCTGCGGACGCAGTCACTCATAGTTAATAATATTAACACACACATGAAATGTTAATACTAATAAGCAGCAATACGTGAATGTTCGAGGAATTTTCCGGTGAGTTCCTATAGATAATTTTCGCATAACTTTCTTACAAAATAATTTTTCTTTGTGACCAGCATGGGGTAACGGTTTCGTAGCCGGCCATGGAGTGGGTCCAGCACTCTTGCACTTCATCCTCTTAGGCTAAATCCCTTCGTAAAGCGCATCTAGAAGTTAGCAGCCACGCCTGGACTGCAGGAACCGCATCGCAAGTCTAAGGCACTAACTAGGACTTCCCCACTCAGTCACAGCTCGGAATCATATGGGAATGGAGCGCCCCTACCGCATCACCAGTGAGTATCTCCCAACTGCTTGCAGCTCACGACTGGCTACGTCAGTGCGACCCACCCGCTTAAGTCGGAGCCGGCCGTTGTGTCAGAGCGGTTCTAGGCACTGCAGTCCGGAGCCGCGCTGCTGCTACGGTCGCAGGTTCGAATCCTGCCTCGGGCATGGATGTGTGTGATGTCCTTAGGTTAGTTAGGTTTAAGTAGTTCTAAGTCTAGGGGACTGATGACCTCAGATGTTATGTCCCGTAGCGCTCAGAGCCATTTGAACCATTTGAGCTTAAGTCGGCGTAGCGCCAGTGGTAAATACATTCTCACGAGTCTAGCAAACGTACACCCGGTAGTTATATCTGAAGTGCAGCTCCTCATAGAGGTGTAATTATAGTATGACAGAAAACTTGGTAGACACTCTAATGCGTTAATTTGGCAAAGATCTGCTCTGGAAAAGAAAAGTTTTATTTTTGGCCACCTGATGCAAATTTGGTGCTGCGAACGCAAGAAGGACGTAGAGAAATCTTTGCATATGCACTGTATTAGGAACGGGAAGTGGGAAGAAAAGGTCAAACAACTGAGAAAAGTATAAAGTTTACTTTATTGTTAGCCGCCGCTTATAAAATGTATTCAATATGAGCAAAGGAGACGTAGGCGAGGTACTGCATCCGTAACACGACGTGATCAATAATTGCTCACAGAGGTTCCGGTGGAATCTGAGCAGTATGTTTCTGTATACTCACTTTCAGATCAGGTAGGGACCGAATGAATATGTAGTAAAAGCGCTCTCTTACATATCCACAGAGCCAAAACTCACGTGGTTCATATCAGGCTATCTTGCAAGCCATGAATCTTAAAATACTCAGGAGATTATACATTCGTGGAGGTTCAACTAAGCAGACCTTACACTGGGCGATCGCTATGAAGTATTGCCCCATCCTACATGAAAGCAATAGTTTCCACACAGTTGGGATCTTCCAAGGCAAGAAAATCATTTTGTACAAGGGGGTTTCACCGACTAGCAGACGTCATGGTGAATCTGATGGGGCCGACTCGACGTACTCTCTTGAAAGAAGAACGGGCCAAGAGTAAAGGCGTTTGTGAGTCCATAACACGGAGCCACATACGGCGAGTGCAATGGCATTTCGTGCACAACACGCGGTTTAATATTACCCAAAACTCGGCAGTTCTGTGTATTCACTGCACCCTATAGTGTAAAATGTGCCACGTCACTCCATTCAAGCCGGCCGCTGTGGCCGAGTGGTTCTAGGCTCTTCTGTCCGGAACCGCGCTGCTGCTACGGTCGCAGGTTTGAATCCTGCCTCAGGCATGGATGTGTGTGATGTCCTTAAGTTAGTTACGTATAAATAGATCTAAGTATAGGCGACTGATGACCTCAGATGTGTCCCATAGTCCTTAGAGCTATTTGGACCACTCCATCCAATATTGCCCGTCAACGTGTCATCTACTTCGAACCGTGCCGGAAACGGGAGAGCAAATGAGAAAGTTTCTGCACATCACAAGAGTTCAGTTGCAGTACCATCTGGATCTCGTACGGGTATCAGTAAAAAATGGACCGCGAAACTTTTTGTACTATTGAGCATGGAATGGACAGTTCTTGTGGTACTGCACGAGCCACAGCCCTACCTGAGGCACCTTCTTCTCCCATTTGCCAGACCAAGGTCACCCGAGTTTTCAAATTTCATTGTCATCTTCTTCAAACCACTTATTGACATCGGCACTCTCCTCGGAACTTTCAGTTGGCGATGTTCTCTGGGTGCAGCACTGTAATTGCTGTCGTTAACATTAAACAATTTTATGAACGCTGCACAGTCTCTTTCCTTGCTACTCATACTTTTATGGCATGTCAAATGACAGCGCGGATGTCATACCGCCACACAAACAGTGTACAGCGCCAAATTTGCACCTCGTGGCCAAAACTGGAAATAATATTTTCTCAGCGCAAATCCGGTCCACGTTAACAGCTTACCATATGTAGCAAGTTTCGTTGCCATACGATAGTTACAGCCCACACCGGACCTGCGTGATAGCTGCACTTCAGTTATAACGACGATATACTCGCTCCTGCGTAATCGCACTGGTAAATAGTAATAGTGAGAACGAATAGTTTCGATAACATTTCTCTGCCATTATTATTGTTATTGCTTTGCTTTTTACCATAGTTTCTACTCAATTTGGATAGATAATTTATTTTCCTCCTTTTAGGGTAGCTTTTCACCACCAAGCACAATTAGATGAATATCAATGAAAGAAGATCTCAGCAGCTCCAACAGTGAAAATGTTGGGCGTGACTTTTCATCATTATAGTTACCGTTTTAAATTTTTGAACAATTATATTAGAAACAAAGAGGAAATATCAACGCCTCTGTAATTCCCAACTTTTGATTTGGTTGAGGGTGAACAATATTCCGTGTTCTCCCAGAAGCAGGTGGATCCGTCGTGACTCTAATGTCAGACCCATTTCCCTCCTTACAATATGTGTTCGAGGCTGTGGCGACGCGCTCGAGCCTCCTGTTCGGTGGACGGAATGCCGCCTATCAGCGCGGGCTGTGCCTCATTACTGGAGCCGGTCTTTGTGCTCTGGAAGAATGCCGCGGCGGCTCTGCGACGGCGCCTCGCGAATAATTACGCGTGACGAGCTCGGCATTCGCACACAGGGCGGCCTCCTCACATGAGCCGACAGCTGCCCACTCCACCTGTCCACCTCAGCCGGCTCCTCTTTGTCCTCGGCCAGTAATTAATCTTCGCCGAAGAGGATATCTCTTCTGCTGCGCGGACAGCAAGCTACCTGCCGCAAGGTCCGAAAATATCATAATCTGTCCTCGATGAGCAACAGCTGAAGAGTCACCAAAATGTCTGTCTCCGTACCTGGGTGGGCAGCGCGTGTCAGTGCTGTGTGGAGCACTGAGGTGGAATCCCGTACCGGTATTGACCCCTGCTGAAAGCTGCTGAGCTAACTGAAAGAGAAGCAGCGACTCAAAACTCCACAAAGCTGAGTGGGAGTGCTCACCACGTGCATGTCTGTGCCGCATGGAGAGAGGCAGTGTGCGAGAGGGCAAGGTAGTAGTGTGTTCCTTAACCCTCCTACTACCAGGATTTTCCTGTCTCACTGAGTAATTTACACCGTATATATACAGTATGTTGATGAACTAACACAAAAACATTCATTGGAGTTGTTCAAAGTAATAACAGTCATACTATTTTCATTAATATTACGCTCAGGAAACAAACAGAAATTTAGACTGAGGTCATACTGACGCAAATGGTACTCAGTGCAGAAAACCGAGAATAAATTTTCATGTGTTTTAAATGTAAATCTGAACAAAATATAATATGATACAAAGGGCACAGAACGAGAAGATCTACGTCTAGATGGATACTCTGCAAATGACACTTAAGTTCCTGGCAGAGGGTGCATCGAAACACCTTCACAACAATTCTCTTTTATTCCAAACTCGAACAGCGCGCAGAAGAAAGCGAAGAGATATATTTTTCCGTGCAAGCTCTGATTTCCCTCATTTTATTATGACGCCTTTTCTCCCTATGTACGTTGGCGTCAACAAAACATTTTCGCAATCGGAGGAGAAGCTGCTGACTACAATTTCGTGAGAAGATTCCGGCGCGACGAAAAATGGCATTTTTTTAATGGTGACCATCCCAAATCCTGTGTCAGTCCGTGACAGTCTTCCCTATTTCGAGATAATAGAAAACATGCTGTTCTTCTGTGAACTTTCTATATGTACTGCCTTAGTCCTATCCTAAGTATCCCACACCTCGCAGCAGTACTCCAAAAGATGACGGACAAGCATAGTGCGGGCAGTCTCTTTAGCAGATTTGTTGCATCTTCTACGTGCCTTGCCAATGAAACGCATTATTTGGTTCGCCTTCCCCCGAAAAAAAAAAAAAAAAAAAAAAAAAAAATCTAATGGCTCTGAGCACAATGGGACTTAACTTCTGAGGTCATCAGTCCCCTATAACTTAGAACTACTTAAACCTAACTAACCTAAGGATATCACACACATCCATGCCCGAGGCAGGATTCGAACCTGCGACCGTAGTGGTCGCGTGGTTCCAGACTGTAGCGCCTAGAATTGCTCGGCCACCCCGGCTGGCCCTTCCCCGCAAAATTTTCTGTGTGTCCTTCGCATTTGAGATGTTAATAACAGTAATTCCTACTTATTTAGCTGAATTTAGGGCTTTTAGGTTTGACTGACTTATCGTGCAACCGGTGTTTAACGGATTCCTTGCCAATTTTCGCGCCATGCAGATATCTTTCCTAAATCGTTTTCCAGTTTGTTTTTATCTTCTGACGACTGTTAGATGATAAACGACAGCATCATCCGCGAACAACATAAGACAGCAGCTCTTCTAAATCATTTGTATAGATAAGGAACAGCAGAGCGCCTTTAACACTAGCTTGCGGAACGCCAGAAATCACTTCTGTTTTTCTCGATGACTTTCCGTCAGTTACCACGAACTGTGACCTCTCTGAGAGAAAATCACGAATCCAGTCACATAACTGACACGATATTCCACAAGTATGCGATTTCATTAGATGCGCTTGTGAGGTACAGTGTCAAAAGCCTTCAGGCAATGTAGAAGTACGGAATCAATTTCAAATCCCTTGTCAGTAGCACTCAACATTTCGTGTGAGTGAAGAGCTACTTATGTTTCACTTGAACAAAGTTTTCTAAATCCTTGTTTACTGTGTGTTAACAGACCATTCTCTTCTTGGTAATTCATAATCTTCGAACACAATATATGTTCCAAAATCCTACTGCAAATCGATGTTAATCATACGGGTCTGTAATTTATTGGATTTCCCTTATTACCTTTCTTGAATATTGGTGTGACTTGTACAACTTTCCAGTCATAGGGTACGGATCTTTCGTCGATCATGCGGTTGTATGTGACTATGCAGTATGGAGCTATTGCATTAGCATACTCTGAAAGGAACCTAATTCGTATACAGTCTGGACCGGTAGACTAGCATTTGATAAGTGATCTAAGCTTATTCACTACTCCGAGAATATCTGTTTCCCAGTTACTCATGATAGCAGCTGTTCTTGATTCGAATTCTGGAATATTTACTCCATATTTGTTGCTGAAGGAATTTCGAAAGGGTGTGTTTAGTCACTCTGCTTTAATATCACTGTCATCGATATTATTTTCATTGCTATCGCGCAGAGATGACATTGATTGTTTGTTGCCGCTAGTATACTTTATTTAGGACCCGAATCTCTTTGAATTTTCTGCCAGATTTCAAGACAAAGTTTCGCCGTGGAAACTATTATGAGCATCTCTCTTTGAACACCGCGCTAAATTTCGGGCTTCTGTCAAAGATCAGCATTCTTCGAGATTCGGAATCGTTTAAATTCGGCGTGCTTCTTTCGTTGTTTATGCAACAGTGTTCATCCAGTTTTGTATTTCAAGGGAGAACAGTTCCATCGTCTGTTAACGTATTTGATATAAATCTCTATTTACTATTACTTTGAATTCAAGCCACATTTGGTCTCCACTTACCTGTACATTGTTAATTTGGGCCGGCATCGGTGGCCGAGCGGTTCTAGGCGCTTCAGTCCGGAACCGCGTCACTACTACGGTCGCAGGTTCGAACCCTGTCTCGGGCATGGATGTGTGTGATGTCCTTAGGTTACTTAGGTTTAAGTAGTTCTCAGTTCTAGGGGACTGATGACCTTAGTTGTTAAGTCCGATAGCGCTCAGAGCCATTTGAACCATTTGTTAATTTGGGAGGGGTGGAGATTGTCTCTCAGGAAGGCATCAAGTGAATATTTATCTGATTTTTTGAATGGTTATACCTTTCGTTTATTTTTGGAGGACTTGGGAGTTACAATATTCAGACTCTCTACAACAACTGTATCTCTTTTGATGCTCTTTGTTAGCTCTGGGTTATTCGTAGTTAAGCGGTCAAGTATGTTTTCGCAACAGTTTATTATTCGAGTGGCCTCGTGACCTAACTGCTCGTCGTATTTTTCAGAGATTGAGTTTAGCACAATTTCGGACGATATTTTCTGCGTACATCCGTACTTAAACAAGTATTTTCGCCAACATATCGAGGGTAACCTGAAGTCACCATTAGTCATAATTGTATGAGTCGGGTACTTGAGTTAAACTCAAGTATTCTTCGAGCCATACTGCAGTTATATACGTATCATTTGAGTTGGGAGACCGGTAAAAGGAACCAATGATTATATTTTCCTTAATTCAATGTTTTGAAAAGATAGCTTTTAAAACAAGGCAGATATGATTTTCCTATCAGCTTAGGTGGATATATAGCCTCAAGTGGTACTAGGAAGCGTACAACAATAGCTGATCCAAGAAACATTAACGGTAGTTACAAAAGCAATAAGGAAATAATATTTTCATTGTTTCTGATGTTTCGTACGACACCTGCTCAACAAAACATTCATCATTCTATTTTCATAACTATTGCATTTGAGGAACAAACGAACTACTAAATTTGGGGTCATGCTGACCTCAGAGGTTTAATGCGGTATAAATATAAATATGAATGAAACATCTGTGGATACAACTGACTCAGTGGAAGAAAATCATATGTTTCTGAAATAAAATAAATGTTCTCTTCGTTGTTTTTCGACCTCTTTTTCGCAGTTGCGTATATAGAAGTTTTATATGTTAAATACCATCTTAACAGCTCTAATGAAAGTCTTAATAAGACTTACATTTCACTTAAAGGACGGTATCTAATATTTACAATTTGAAAATAAAAGTTCTGGGAACAAGAGAGGTATATTCGAATCCAAAGTGCTCGTGACGCCATATGGACGCCAGTGATACTAAGACGGTTGAAAGATCATTGTAAATAAAATTAACGTAAGAGACATCCATACAGACGCTGTCTCACTACGGACATCTACAGAAGTAGATGAATAGTGAAGAGCAACCAAGTGAAGAGTTAGTGATGGAAATTGCGAGATCAAAGAACGAGACAAGCCGCCCTGGCCTCCAAGAATCCCAGCTTCCTGTTGGGCCGCACAGTCACCGCCTCTGGGTCGCCATCTATATCTACGGTACATCTGCCCCTGAGTACACCTTACAATCCAGTATCTGATTTCGAAATCTCTGTCGAACAATGATGTAATTTAACTGAAATCTTCCAGTATCTACCGGCCTTGTCAGAGTATACCTTCTCCTCTTGTGATGCCCCGCATTGCTGAGATAGCAATCCAGCGGCCTGTGCAACACAGTGTGTCGAGCCCGCCTTGTGCGCCGTCTGCAGAATTCCAATTGCGTCAGGATGGCAGCGCCAGCAGCCGACTCAGCGAGCACCGTCCCCGTTGACTCCGCACTGCTCTGCCGGGAGTCGTAGCCGGCCGCGCTGCTGGTTCTTCCTCGGCTGGTGTAGCTGGGAATGCAGCGGCAATGGCCGGTCCCGTTCCGGCGTCCGAACCTGCGGCCCTCGCCTTGTAAGTCTCCGGCGTGTGTCGGGAACCGAGACGACTGTCCGCGGTAGCGACCCGAAGAGAGGCCCACCCTGGTTGGCTGCGGACTCCGCGTCGGTCTCAGAGGGTCGAACCAACGACCCGTCGTGGACTGGGACGCTCTCGCCCCATCTGTTGCCGTGTGTCGCCGGTAGTGAGACACGCCCCACCGTCCACGAGAGCTGCCACACTTGGATGAATCTCGTTAGAAAACCACACCTATTTATACTCGGCTTCGCGGCTCTGTTTCGCTAACGAATCACTCCGAGTCACATACGCCCCACACCACGGTTGCGTCAGTGGGCCCCTTTTCCTATAGCCTGCGACATGCGAACCGCTGCGTTTACGCTTTTCAGCGGTTCGATGGCCCCATGGCCTCCATTCCGCAACCGGTGGTGAGCGTAACTTATTGCAATCCAGCCCGCACCCGGCTGAAACTTGTGGGCTCCGAAATACTGCACAAATCTATCTTCCATACCTTAAACTGTGGTGCCACTACAGAGTGGATAAATACAGGTGCTGCATCATATTAAAGAGAATCTTATGCCATTCTTCCTACATCAGGTAACGGTGGTGGTGGTTGATAGCAAACACGGACGCCTTCTCCAAAGCAGACCCAAAGTCTGAATAATATTTTGGATTTGGTGACTGGTGGCCAAGGCAGATACAACAATTCATCCTCATGCTCACAAAACCAGGGAGTTACGTGACAGGGCTCCTGTCTTGGAACACATCTTCATAGTAGGGCCACAAATATTGTACCGGGAATGGAGCTGATGAGCCAAAATAGTCACATAATCCTTGATAGTAATGCGGCCTTCCAGAGTAGACATCGAGGCCATGAAATATCAGGATGTAGTTGTCTGCATCGTCATCGATCCCCTGCCATATTTACACATGTGACGCAATATTGACAAGAATATGGACGCAAGATGCATCAGACCAAATGACATTCTCCCGTCGCACCATAGTCCACCTGTTACGGCTTCGGCAACACGTTTTCCTGCGTCACTGATGAGTGATTTTGGAAATCCTGCTCGCCAAGAAATTCCCAGCTTGTACAGCTCCCTTCGTGTTGTTTTACTGCTGGCAGAAGTCGCGAGGGTGACTCTGTTCTGCAGCGACTTTTGCACCTGTCGTCAATCTATTTGTCATCATAAACATTTTCAGTCAGCGGCTGTCAGTATCATTTCATTCAACACAAACTTGCGTGTGCGTTACTTAGCAGATGATGATTTTTCCGATTTTCCTGCATGAAGTATTAATTTTCGAAACTCTGAAACGCCTAATATTTTGGCTATCTTGGTTACCGGAACGCGCACCGTTCGAAAACCGGTGGTTTACCCAGCTTCGAATTCAGTGTTTCACTTCGACCTGACCACGACTGGCGCGTGTGACGTACTGAGGGCACTGAAGAGGTGCCGCTCCTGGCCAAATACTGCATCGCAATCTGGAGGCTTTGCTGGCGTCTTCGTTTATGTTCAGGCATCTATATCTCGCGGTGGTTCCACGATTTTGTTCAGTGGATGCAGGTGAGTGCTGGTACGTTTTTCCTCCTGCCATACACTCTGTATTCCCTCGTTTACTGCTTTTTCTGTTGTTTCCCGAAAGTTCAGCCGGGTACTGTTCTTTATTACGCTAGTTTAGATGTGTAGTTACGGTCTGTGTATTTCAATCACAAACTCCCTTGTGCCGTACGTTTTTGGGTATTCTGTAGAAGTGTGGTTGTAAGTGGGAGAGTGTGTTCTAGGGCGGCTGAGGATTATATTTTATACTTTCCCATTTTGTGTGTACTGAGATCCTTATTTCTCCTGCACTTCTCAGCCCTTATTAGTATTAGACTCTGTAAATTTAATACTAACACGAATTCTTTACAGACGAATGGAAAAACTGGTAGATGCCGACCTCGGGGAAGATCAGTTTGGATTCCGTAGAAATATCGGAACACATGAGGCAATACTGACCCTACGACTTATCTTAGAAGCCAGGTTGAGGAAAGGGAAACCTACGTTCCTAGCATTTGTAGACTTAGAGAAAGCTTTTGACAATGTTGACGGGAATATTCTCTTTCAAATTCTAAAGGTGGCAGGGGTAAAGTACGGGGAGCGAAAAGCTATATACAATTTGTACAGAAACCAGATGGCAGTTATAAGAGGCGAGGGACATGAAAGGGAAGCAGTGGTTTGGAAGGGAGTGAGACAGGGTTGTAGCCTCTACCCGATGTTATTCAATCTCTATATTGAGCAAGCAGTAAAGAAAACAAAAGAAAAATTCGGAGTAGGTATTAAAAACCATGGAGAAGGAATAAAATCTTTGATGTTCAAGTGGCTCTGAGCACTATGGGACTTAACATCTATGGTCATCAGTCCCCTAGAACTTAGAACTACTTAAACCTAACTAACCTAAGGACAGCACACAACGTCCAGTCATCACGAGGCAGAGAAATTCCCTGACCCCGCCGGGAATCGAACCCGGGAACCCGGGCGTGGGAAGCGAGAACGCTACCGCACGACCACGAGCTGCGGACTCTTTGACGTTCGCTGATGACATTATAATTCTGTCGGAGACAGCAAAGGACTTGGAAGAGCGGTTGAACGGAATGGATAGATGAACATTAACAAGAGCAAAACAAGGATAATGGAATGTAGTCGAATTAAGTCGGGTGATGCTGAGGAAATTCGATTAGGAAATGAGACACTTAAAGTAGTAAAGGAGTTATGCTATTTGGGGAGCAAAATAACTGATGATGGTCGAAGTAGAGATGATATAAAATGTAGAATGGCAATGGCAACGAAAGAATTTCTGAAGAAGAGAAATTTGTTAACATCGAGTATAGGTTTAAGTGTCAGGAAGTCGTTTCTGAAAGTATTTGTATGGAATGTAGCCATGTATGTAAGTGAAACATGGACGATAAATAGTTTGGACAAGAAGAGAATAGAAGCTTTCGAAATGTGGTGCACAGAAGAATGCTGAAGATTAGATGGGTAGATCACATAACTAATGAGGAAGTATTGAATAGGATTGGGGAGAACAGAAGTTTGTGGCACAACTAGACTAGAAGAAGGGATCGGTTGGTAGGACATGTTCTGAGGCATCAAGGGATCACCAGTTTAGTATTGGAGGGCAGCGTGGAGGGTAAAAATCGTAGAGGGAGACCAAGAGATGAATACACTAGCAGATTCAGAAGGATGTAGGTTGCAGTAGGTACTGGGAGATGAAGAAGCTTGCACAGGATATGTGCCAACCTCTTCATCTCAGAGTAGCACTTGCAACGTACGTCCTCAATTATTTGCATGACATATTCCAATCTCTGTCTTCCTCTACAGTTTTTGCCCTCTACAGCTCCCTCTAGTACCATGGAAGTCATTACCTCATGTCTTAGCAGATGTCCTATCATCCTGCCCCTTGTCCTTATCAGTGTTTTCCACATATTCCTTTCCTCTCCGATTCTGCGTAGAACCTCCTCATTCCTTACCTTATCAGTCCACCTAATTTTCAACATTCGTCTATAGCACCACATCTCAAATGCTTCGATTCTCTTCTGTTCCGGTTTTCCCACAGTCCATGTTTCACTACCATACAATGCTGTACTCCAGACATACATCCTCAGAAATTTCTTCCTCAAATTAAGGCCGGTATTTGATATTAGTAGACTTCTCTTGGCCAGAAATGCCTTTTTTGCCATAGCGAGTCTGCTTTTGATGTCCTCCTTGCTCCGTCCGTCATTGGTTATTTTACTGCCTAGGTAGCAGAATTCCTTAACTTCATTGACTTCGTGACCATCAATCCTGATGTTAAGTTTCTCGCTGTTCTCATTTCTACTACTTCTCATTACCTTCGTCTTTCTCCGATTTACTCTCAAACCATACTGTGTACTCATTAGACTGTTCATTCCGTTCAGCAGATCATTTAATTCTTCTTCACTTTCACTCAGGATAGCAATGTCATCAGCGAATCGTATCATTGATATCCTTTCACCTTGTATTTTAATTTCACTCCCGAACCTTTCTTTTATTTCCATCATTGCTTCCTCGATGTACAGATTGAAGAGTAGGGGCGAAAGGCTACAGCCTTGTCTTACACCCTTCTTAATACGAGCACTTCGTTCTTGATCGTCCACTCTTATTATTCCCTCTTGGTTGTTGTACATATTGTATATGACCCGTCTCTCCCTATAGCTTACCCCTACTTTTTTCAGAATCTCGAACAGCTTGCACCATTTTATACTGTCGAACGCTTTTTCCAGGTCGACAAATCCTATGCAAGTGTCTTGATTTTTCTTTAGCCTTGCTTCCATTATTAGCCGTAACGTCAGAATAGCCTCTCTCGTACCTTTGCTTTTCCTAAAGCCAAACTGATCGTCACCTAGCGCATTCTCAATTTTCTTTTCCATTCTTCTGTATATTATTCTTGTAAACAGCTTCGATGCATGAGCTGTTAAGCTGATTGTACGATAATTATCGCACTTGTCAGCTCTTGCCGTCTTCGGAACAGTGTGGATGATGCTTTTCCGAAAGTCAGATCCTATATCGCCAGACTCATATATTCTACACACCAACGTTAATAGTCGTTTTGTTGCCACTTATCCCAATGATTTTAGAAATTCTGATGAAATGTTATCTATCCCTTCTGCCTTATTTGACCGTAAGTCCTCCAAAGCTCTTTTAAATTCCGATTCTAATACTGGATCCCCTATCTCTTCTAAATCGACTCCTTTTTCTTCTTCTATCACATCAGACAAATCTTCACCCTCGTAGAGGCTTTCAATGTATTCTTTCCACCTATCTGCTCTCTCCTCTGCATTTAACAGTGGAATTCCTGTTGCACTCTTAATGTTATCACCGTTGCTTTTAATGTCACCAAAGGTTGTTTTGACTTTCCTGTATGCTGCGTCTGTCCTTCCGACAATCATATCTTATTCGATGACTTCACATCTTTCCTGCAGCCATTTCGTCTTAGCTTCCCTGCACTTCCTATTTATTTCATTTCTCAGCGACTTGTATTTCTGTATTCCTGATTTTCCCGGAACATGTTTGTACTTCCTCCTTTCATCAATCAACTGAAGTATTTCTTCTGTTACCCATGGTTTCTTCGCAGCTACATTCTTTGTACCTATGTTTTCTTTCCCAACTACTGTGATGGCCCTTTTTACGTACATTCCTCTTCAACTGTACTGCCTACTCCGCTATTCCTTATTGCTGTATCTATAGCGTCAGAGAACTTCAAACGTACCTCGTCATTCCTTAGTACTTCCGTATCCCACTTCTTTGCGTATTGATTCTTCCTGACTAATGTCTTGAACTTCAGCCTACTGTTCATCACTACTATATTGTGATCTGAGTCTATATCTGCTCCTGAGTACGTCTTACAATCCAGTATCTGATTTCAGAATCTCTGTCTGACCATGATGTAATCTAACAGAAATCTTCCCGTATCTCCCGGAATTTTCCAAGTATACCTCCTCCTCTTGTGATTCTTGAACAGGGTATTCGCTATTACTAGCTGAAACTTGTTACAGAACTCAATTAGTCTTTCTCCTCTTTCATTCCTTGTCCCAAGCCCATATTCTCCTGTAACCTTTTCTTCTACTCCTTCCCCTACAACTGCATTCCAGTCGCCCATGACTATGTGATTTTCGTCCCCCTTTACATACTGCATTATCCTTTCAATATCCTCATACACTTTCTCTATCTGTTCATCGTCAGCTTGCGACGTCGGCATGTATACCTGAACTATCGTTGCCGGTGTTGGTGTGCTGTCGATTCTGATTAGAACAACCCGGTCACTGATCTGGTCACAGTAACACACCCTCTGCCCTACCTTCCTATTCATAACGAATCCTACACCTGTTATTCCATTTTCTGCTGCTGTTGATATTACCCGATACTCATCTGACCAGAAATCCTTGTCTTCCTTCCACTTCACTTCACTGACCCCTACTATATCTAGATTGAGCCTTTGCATTTCCCTTTTCAGATTTTCTAGTTTCCCTACCACGTTCAAGCTTGTGACATTCCACGCCCCGACTCGTAGAACGTTATCCTTTCGTTGATTATTCAATCTTTTTCTCATGGTAACCTCCCCCTTGGCAGTCCCCTCCCGGGGATCCGAATGGGGGACTATTCCGGAATCTTTTGCCAATGGAGATATCATCATGACACTTCTTCAATTACAGGACACATGTCCTGTGGAAACACGTTACGTGTCTTTAATGCAGTGGTTTCCATTGCCTTCTGTATCTTCATGTCGTTGATCATTGCTGATTCTTCCGCCTTTAGAGGCAATTGCCCACCCCGAGGACAAGAGAGTGCCCTGAACCTCTATCCGCTCCTCCGCCCTCTTTGACAAGGCCGTTGGCAGAATGAGGCTGACTTCTTATGCCGGAAGTCTTCGGCTGCCAATGCCGATTATTTATCAAAATTTAGGCAGTGGCGGGGATTGAACCCGGGATCGAAGACGTTTTGATTATGAATCAAAACGCTACCCCTAGACCACGGGTACCCCCCATAAGTACCTAGCTCTTTAATAATCGTTACTCAGTAGTCTGTTAGGCGCTGTTTGAAGTCGGTTGCAGTCTTTCAAGGATAACGATTTCTTTCACCTCGACTCTCTCTCTCTCGTGCCCCACGCAATTCTCTGGAAAGCTTTACACTAAAAGGAAGTGTGCCTCTGGAGAATGCTGGCACTGAGCACAGAACAGGTGGCCGGAACGGAGTCGCAGTTTGCTAAACATCAGGCCAGCACTAAGGTACTGCGTCACTTACGGTAAATTCTCGCATATATGTGATACATGTGTAGTTTCTCCCTGCTCTCCTCGCTACGGTTTAGGCGCCAGCTGGTTGTTTCCCCATAAGCCGGTGCAACACCTTTCCACTATTTTCCGAGCAGCACCAAGTATATACACAGTCATGTAGATTGGGACGCCTCTGATTATTCAGAAACGAACATTTTCGTTCGCCTTTCGACGTGCCAAACGTTATCTAAATACTAAGCTAACATAAATGGCCCATTCCTCGCCAGAAATGCCGTTCTTTTCTAGACGTATGGCCATTTGGACGTCCAATTTTTGTCTCTTTACGTTTGTAGCTCAAGTACCAAACATCGATGATGTTAAGAATTTGCGGTTCCCTCGCGACTGGACGACGTTCGAGACCTCCCTACCTAGGCGAATTCGTAGGAGGTACCGGGAATCTAACACCTGTCTTTCTGCTCGGAAAGCGGCGACGCGAACCATAAGTTTGCAGAGGGTTTCCGCCGAAATGTTATGCGCGAAAAACGCACCCTCCTATTGGCTGTATCCTCGGATAGGCATCATCAAGCTGTTGTTCTCCGTCGCAGTAAACTTTTGTTTCCACTTGGCCCTCGAATTAACGTGGCCACAATAAAAGAGTTTACGGCAGCCGAGCGCGTTTTGGACGCCTTTTGTAACGAGACGTGAGCACAATAGCTCTTTGTGATGTGGACCACGTCGGGCCTCCGGCACAGTTAGTTGTCCCTTATGAGCAGTACGTATCCGCGTCCGGCGGCCAGAGTTTGCAGCCGGCAGAAGCACCCGCAGCCGGCCACCTCGCGTCTCATATAGCCGCCGCGGCCCGGCCCTGCTTGAGCTGCGGACAATGGCCGCCTGGATTAAGCGGCCACTCGCTCCAACCCCTCCCCATGCCCTCCATTGGCCACTGGCGGCTAAACCTCCATCCGCTCTCGTTTCGATTAACTGTAACTCGGAGCTGCCAGTATTGAGCTTCTGCCCATTACTCTAAGTTCCTTACTTTTCTTTTGTCACACATTGCAAATAAAGAAGTATTGCAGTGCGTCAGGACGAATCAAATAAATCTAAATCTCCTGTCTATTAGCATGAACTGTCTTCGCAAGCTTTCGGACTATTGGATTAAAAGACCCGACGGACGCCATACGAAAGTGCGACACTTTCATCATGAAGGCATCCCTCTCTGCGCCCGCTCTAACCACCACGAATGTTCGTACAGTGAAATCAAAGCGGGGTCATCAATGTTAGTTTAAACAATGGTTCTCATGTGGTGGTTCGAGTCCTCCCTCGGGCATGGGTGTGTGTGTTTGTCCTTAGCATAATTTAGGTTAAGTAGTGTGTAAGCTTAGGGACTGAAGACCTTAGCAGTTAAGTCCAATAAGATTTCACACACATTTGAACATTCTTTGGTTCTCATGTGTTATTGCGGGATCGGCGAAACTCCACGATATTTTGGCTGACAACCGCCCCGCAATCATCAAGTGGTGTTGACAGTTCAGGCCTCGCCGGCTTCGCGTTGCGCTCATTTATGCTGGTACGAGCGACTGTGGGAATTAGGGGGGGGGGGGGGGGGGAGGGATAGTGAGGGAGGGAGGGAGAAATCCCAGTTGTCGTCCATCCGCGGTCAGTGACCCACAAGTTTCTGGGTATCACCTTTTGCATTGATGGAGCGTAGTATTACCTCCGATACCTTGCTCGGTAGGAAGCCAGCTTCCATGTTGATCAAACTATGTCACATGAATTTTAATTGCTCCTTTGAAAACGCAGTTACAAAATTTATCGCTGTATCCAGGAATTTCGAATGCTGATAACTCACTTTATGTAGACTTTCAGTACACTTTCAGTACTGATTTGCTGGGCTGCAGTAAACTGGTGTGGCGCTCATCAGTCTTGAACTGTGCGGGTCGTTTGTTCAACACAAGTTTCTCTGCGATTAGGAGGAGCGTGGTAGCCACAAGTTTTTTTGAGACCTAAGTTATCATTCGCTGTCCCTAATAAAGGCCTTGATTTGGCGGGAGGGCGAAAACCTGGCTTTATGTAGTGTTTTCGAGGTAATCTGACAAGTTTTGACGATACACTCTCAGCAGACGGTATGAAATCATTGTTATTATCGCTCTTTGCATATTTTCGTCTTCCGTTTCGTTCTTGGGACTCTTGCGTCTTAGAGGCGTACGAATTTGTCGGTTGCTGTATCCACTCTCGCGGAGGACGCATTCCAAGTGCCGCTGCTCTGAAGTCAAACTTTGTTCGTCTGAGATGGAGCATGCACTGTGTCCTAGAGCATTGAGCATGCTCTTTTCCTATGAGGGTTGGTGGTGACTGGAGGCTTAGAGGCAAAAATCCTTTTTCTATTGCTTCGGTAAACTGGATATTTTCACGGATAGAATAGAGATGTTCTAAGAAATTTTGTAGCTTTTTCGTGTCGATGTGGTCAGGTGACGAAAGTGTCGTCAACGTACCAAAAGAAACAAAGAGGTTTTAGTTCAACAGTTCAAAGTGCTTTGCCCTTTAAGTACTCCTTGAACGGATTAGCTACAACTGGTGAAGAGGGCTGCCCATGGCTACGCCATCGGCCTCCTCATAGCGTTGCCCACAAAAAATGAAAAATGTCACAACACGTCTAAAAAGCTGTGGCAGCTCAGGACTGTAACCGCTGATTATGTTGTAAATACTACGAGCCAGCAAAAGACACCTTTCCATCAGCAACACCTGATGAAGGTGTCTTGCTGACACTGGAAGGTTGTTGAGCTGTGTCGGTTCGATCCATGTTTCTACATCCTTGCCTTCTGGCGCGATCCGCCTCTGTATCGTCGCCAGATGGCACTTTGCTCACCCCTTAGTAGAGTTTTTGGTTGTACAGGGGATAGGTAAAATAATAACACATCTACTTACTTGAGAATGGTTTATTAATAAGGGGCTGGACCCCAATTTGCGCGTAATACAGCTGCGATTATTATTGGAATACTGGCATATAATGATTGTATAATCTCCCGTGGAATGTTATGCCACTCTTCGATCAGATCCTCTTCTAACTCCTGTAGTGACGAGGGAGGCGGAAATCTGCTTTGCAGTCTGCGCTCCAATAGCACCCTCAAGGGTTCGATAGAGTCCGGGGACTGTGCTGGTCAGGGAAGACGCTGCAATTCAGTTGCGTGCTCCACATTTGTACTGTCCTGGCTGTGTGAACGGGTCCATTATCGTCCTGAAATATGGCATCAATCTTGGTAACAACATTTGAATCATGGGGTAAACATGATTACCTAATCACATAATTATGTGATCACCTAATGACATAATCGTTGGCTCCAACACGGTCTTTGAGGGTAATGATGGGAGCAGCAGAATGCCATGATATGGCTGCCCACAACAACGCACTTCCACCTCCATGCTAAACCGTTGGAATCAAGCAATCAGGGTTGTAGGCTTCTTTTGGCTTTCTCCAGACGTAAACCCGGCCAGATGATGGAAATGACTAAAACGTTGACTCGTCGGACCATATGACGTGTTTCCGCTGATCATCCACCCACGATTTATGCTCATGACACCATGTTTTAAGCTTCTTTGCGTTGGTTGTTGTCACTAATGGTTTCGGTATAGCACCTCGTCCATGAATATTAGCTTTATGGAGTTCTCGGCGGACAGTGTCGATAGATACGGGGTATCCAAGATGGCTATTGAGCCCTTGCAGTCACTTTAGCCACCGTAGTTTTGTGTCGTTTTGACATATTTCCTGTTAGTGTACGACGATCTCTGCCATTCCGTTTTGATTTGCACCCACTATTATGTTTACACGACGAGGTATTTCCATGTTTTGTGTAGAGGAAAAAGTGTAAAAATTGGCACAGGTGTAATTATGGGCACCCCTCACGAAGAGGGTATGGGAAGTGCTGCAGTCTGGCGACCAGGGCTGAAAACGGTGTTTGTTGTTGATAGACGATATCAATGAAGAGTTGGAATCATTGTTGCAAGCAGTGTAGTTACAGCGTCGGTTATTGTGTGAACTGGTGTCCTTTCAGGACTGCAAACATTTGGCAGGTATGTGAAATCATTTTCTTTTTATATCATTCTGATTAGTTTAAAACCATTTCTCAGTGATATCCGGAATAACGGAATCCTACGCTAATTTTAGAAGTACGTTTTACGTTATACACGGTTTTAGGTTAGACATGATAGTGGACGTCTTGCTTAAGTATGGTTAGTGTAAATATGGGCCGACTGGGTTTGAGTAAAAATGGGCCCCTATTTATGGAGGGCTGACAATTACACCATCTCTTCTCTTAAACAATGTAAAACATTTAAATAATTATATGGGTATATGGCTAGCCGACTTTTGTTTGAAGTTCATATATGCAACTAACACAACAACAAACAAATATAATTTTCAAATTGTGATAACAGACCCTAGTGCTTTCGTTTGTCCTTGCAGACTGCCAAAAACAAAGAAGGGCTATGAATGTAAGAACCGGAGGCATCAGTGGGTAAATCTCACATGGTGCGAGCCATAGCAGCTGTGATAGCAAAGGAGGCATCTGTGAAAGGTGCTGCAAGAGCTTTCGGACTGCCTCGTACCACTTTGCAGAGATTTCTTAGGCTTGATAAAATCCCTGAGCAAGCGGTTCAAGAGACAAAGCTTGGAAGGGTCCGATTTTAAACGCAGACATCGAAAAAGCTTAGTTTCTTATCTCCTTGAGATGGAGCAAAAATTATTTAGGTGCATCACAATGGGCGTCCTCTTACACCTTAGGACGTTATGGAGGTTTATGGCCAAGCCTGTCTTCGTAGCCAGTCAGCTGAGGTAGCAATAAACGGATTCAAAGTAACTAGGTTATACCCTATGAACCGTTACATCTTCACCGACGCTGATTTCATAGCTTCTGAGTTGGTTGCAGGAAAATCTTGCACCACAGTGGAACATGCTCCTCCACTTGCTATCTGTGGACCATCGACATATCTGCTTCTTCTTCGAGTTGTCGAGATGTAGTCACATCAAGCTATGCCAGTTGATGAAGCCATTGAAATACTGGGAAGCTCTCGAGGGACTTCAACAAATGCAGTTTCACCATTCGACATATCACCTGTCCCCAACATTAAGAAGAGAACCACAACGCGGGGACGAAAAGCAGCAACCGTCTGCCACATCACTGGAGCACCAAAAAAAATCAGTTGACTAAGCCGATTGACAAAAGTGCTGTCAAGAAAAGGTCGGTGAGTTTCTCTGGAGTTAGAGGCCACCCTGCGGGCAGAAGTGCAAAGTCCAAAGGCCTTCAAAGAAAGAAGTTCCGCAAAACTATCTGATTCATCATCGGACTCTTCAGGCTCCTGCAGTGCTGATCTTGTAGACAGCGATAATGACCTTGATGTGAACGATGGGGCTACGCCAGATGCAAGTTGCAACTTTTGTGATGAAAAGTTGTCTCAAGGAATGGGAGAAGAGGTGTGGGCTAAATGTGTTATGTGCCAAATGTGGGCACACTTAGATTGCCCTGGCGGTGAAAGAGCTACTTACGGTTGCGATTACTGTAAATAATTTCAGATTTCATGCACAAATGTACAAAAGTTGCTTTTTGTAGAATAGTCTGCCATTTTGTATTGTTTTAACTCATTTCATTAAAATATTTCAAAAGATTTCTTGTACCATTTTGTGGATGTCCGCACTTGTATCCCCTTTTTATGAGCTCTATTTTACAAGCTTTCTGTATCTCTTTGTTCTCGGATAGAAATAGTGGATACTAATCATTGATTCGCCTCTCATCATTTCTTAATCTGGTTATACGTGTTAATGAAGGTATAAAACGTAGACTTTTTACAAAAGAAGATACATGTAAGTCAAAAACGAAATAGGGTGTCCATATTTACAGCTTGTCCACTAGGCTGTCATGACTGTTGAAACAGTTGCTCTTGAATCATTCAGTAAGTTGGCTGTCTTCCTTACTGATGCTCCGGCTAATCGGGCCCCCAGAATCTGCCCTGTCTGGAACTCTGTTACGTCCTTTCTTGCACGTCGACCTTGACCTCTGAATGCAAATACGAAGTTTGCACTACCCCTAAACAATCTGCACTGATACCTAGTCCATATTGAACACGCACCGTTCAGCGCGAAAAGTGCCTTACCTGCGTTGTTGACCGTCAAACACAACATCCTGTTACTACCACCGGCCGGAGTGGCCGAGTGGTTCTAGGCGGTACAGTCTGGAACCGCGCGAACGCTACGGTCGCAGTTTCGAATCCTGCCTCGGGCATGGATGTGTGTGATGTCCTTAGGTAGTTAGGTTTAAGTAGTTCTTGGTTCTAGGGGACTGATGACCTCAGATGTTGAGTCCCATAGTGCTCAGAGCCATTTTGAACCAATTGCGTTTTGTTTATCTGCAAATCCGAAATGAGCAGTCTCCGTTTTTAATGGACGTTTGAGAAATGCTCTATATTTGTGGTGGTTAAGATGGAGTAAAAGTATTCAGCAGAATCGTGTTTTGTCAGTAGCCTTCTCTGGCTGATCAAATATGCTTTCAAAATTGTGAGTTAGCTTTGGCCAGAGTTAAGAACAATTCTTGTTGTTATTGTGGTCTTCAGTCCAGAGACTGGTTTGGTGCAGCTGTCCATGCTACTATACCCTGTGATAGCTTCTTCATCTCCCAGTACCTACTGCAACCTACATCCTTCTGAATCTGTTTAGTGTATTCATCTCTTGGTCTCCCTCTACTATTTTTACACTCCACGCTGCCCTCCAATACTAAATTGGTGATCCCTTGATACCTCAGAATATGCCCTACCAACCGATCCCTTCTTCTAGTCAAGTTGTGCCACAAATTTCTCTTCTCTCCAATTCTATTCTATACCTCCTCATTAGTTATGTGATCTACCCGTCTAATATTCAGCATTATTTTGTAGCACCACATTTCAAAAGCTTCTATTCTCTTCTTGTCCAAACTATTTATCGTCCATGTTTCACTCCCATACATGGCTACACTCCATACAAAAACTTCCAGAAACGACTTCCTGACACTTAAAGCTAAACTCGATGATAACAAATTTCTCTTCTTCAGAAACTCTTTCCTTGCTATTGACAGTATACATTTTATATCCTCTCTCCTTCGACCGTCATCAGTTATTTTGCTCCCAAAATAGCAAAACACATCTACTGCTTTAAGTGTCTCATTTCCTAATCTAATTCCCTAAGCTTCACCTGATTTAATTCGGCGACATTCCATTATCCTTGTTTTGCTTTTGTTGATGTTAATCTTACATCCTCCTTCCAAGACACAGACCAATCCGTTCAACTGCTTTTCTAGGTCGTTTGCTGTCTCTGATAGAATTACAATGTCATCAGCAAACTTTAAAGGTCTCCTCCTCGCAATTTAATTCCTACTCCAAATTTTTCTTTTGTTTCCTTTACTGATTTCTCAATATACAGATTGAAGAACATTGGGAATAGGCTACAACCCTGTCTCACTCACTCCCAAACCACTGCTTCCCTTTCATGCTCCTCGACTCTTATAACTGCCGTCTGGTTTCTGTACAAATTCTAAATAGCCTTTGGCTCCCTGTATTTTACCCCTGCCACCTTCAGAATTCCCGTCTGGTTTCTGTACAAATTGTAAATAGCCTTTCGCTCCCTGTATTTTACCCCTGCCACCTCCAGAATTTGAATGACAGTATTCCAGTCAACGTTGTCAAAAGCGTTCTATAAGTCTACAAATGCTAGAAACGTAGGTTTACCATTCCTTGATCTATTTTCTAAGATAAGTCGTAGGGTCAGTATTGCCTCACGCGTTCCAGCATTTCTAAGGAATGCTTATTTATTTATATTCAACACATTGATGTGCTGTTTACCTGCAAATCTGAAGTGAAGAGTTTCCTTCTGTTAATGTATGTCCGAGCAATGCTCCATGTTATGGTGGTGAGATGTGACAAGAGAATTCTGTGGGAATCTGTTTTGTCAGGCAGCTGAGTTGTAAGATATATCTGTGCAATAAAATATTGTTCACCTTTAGTGAAGGAACAAGTGAGTTGTGATAAACGGCTTGCATCTTTACGCGCTGTTGTTCCTTAATCCTGAGATGTCCAGTGAAATTTCAGATGTCTGTACTTAAGCACTAAGTGCAAAGAGAGGACGGACGTCATATTCTGCAGCCGCTACTGAAACCGGCTACCTTATTCATATTCCGCACATAATGGGAAGACGGGGCATTGTTGCACGCACGGTCGTCATTCAGAAGCGAAGTTAATTCGCTCCCCTCAGGAGCCAGGAATGCAATTTAAAGTCATACGTCCAGCATACTGCTCTCAGTGTGCAGTTTGGCTGCCTCATAGTGTTCCCTCCTATCTTTCCGCTTGTTTTCAGCCACTGGCAGTCACTGGACATGTCCGTGTATTATTAACGTACCTGTGTTTCGTCTTCTCTACCCACCTGCACCAAGATTATTTTTAGAGTGTAATCCCCAGTTCGTTCGCCACTTGTATTTTACGAAGGTCAGTGGGCAGTTCTCATGCCAAAAAATAATAAATCTAATTGTTATACTGATCACTTGCTTCCATTCGTAGCTACAACCTTAATATGTCAATGTGAGTGGTGTGGCACCCCTTTGTTTAATGCATACGTGGGCCACTTTTACTAATATTCCCTTAAGTAAGAAGTTTTTCGCCGCGTGAGAGTATCCTTATTTTAAATTAATTTGCGTGATTATCTGGGGAGTTTCCTCACACTAATTTTCACTAGAGTTTGATCTTGTGCATTCTATAGGTATGTTCCAACCACAAACGACGCCGCACACACTGAAGCAGGATCTCAAAGTGAACTTCTACAATATCGCATACTGGGGACTCCGCTTTAAGTGTTGCTTTCACAGTACCTCATGCAATTGGTGAAAATGATAAAAGATATTCTATATTCCTGCAATATGCATTTAGCTACCATCTTCTTTCTTTAACTTTTATGTACGAACCCATGTGTATTTAATTATTTGATGTAAGTTAATCATATCTTCCGTGTTTTGGGTCATTGACACACAGACTTCATACTTAACTTCCCCAATGAGTAGAGTAAATGTTTTTCTTAACTTATTTATTAACTTATTCTGCATATATGCTTTATATGCATTATTTATATAATCGACCTTTGTCTGACCAAGCCTATTTTAGTCCCAAACGACTGGAAAAAAGCACAGGTGTCTGCTGTATGTAAGAAGAGTAAAAGAAAGGACACTCTACTTAAAATCGGTTTGCCACAGTATTCTTGAACATATTCTCACTTCAAATGTAATAAATTTCCTAGATACGTAAAAGCTTCTGTCCAGAATTAATCACATCTGTAGATAGCATCCCTCGTGCGAAACTCAGTTAGCCCTTTCCTCACGTGATATCCTGTGAATTATGTATGAAGAGCAACAGCCAGGTTCCGTATACCTAGATTTCAGAAAAGCGTTTGACATGGTGTTCCACTAGAGGTTCTGAGATACGTGAATGGCTGGAAGTCCTCTTAATGAGCACGAGTCAATACGTTCGTCAGAGACAAGGGTATCGTCAGGGCTGCCCTAGGAAAGTGTGACAGGACCGCTCTTATTCCCTTTGTACGTAAATAACCTGGTGGCCAGAGTGAGCAGCAATCTGCGGCTGTTTGCCGATGATGCTGTGGTGTACGAGGAGCTGTCGTCGTTGAGTGACTGTTGAAGATACAAGGTCAAGTGGACAAAGTGTGTAGTTCGTGTGCTGAACAGCAGTAGCATGTAACTGTACAAAAATGCAATTTACTACAGGCGAGTAGGAAAAACAATCCTGTAAAGTTCGAGTACAGCATTAGTAGTGAGATGTTTGACACAGTTGGATCGATGAAGTATCTAAGCCTAACGTTGCAAAGCGATATCAGATGGAAGGGCCAAGTAAGGATTGCAGTGTGCAAGGCGAATGGTCGAATTTGGATCACTCTTAAAGGAGTCTGCATATAGAACATTATTGTGACCCGTTCTTGTATACTGCTCAAGTGTTTGGGTTCCCACCACATCGGATGAAAAAGACATCATAGCAGTCCAGAGGCGAGATGCTAGATTTGTTACCGGTAAAATTCGACCAACACGCAAGTATTACGGAGATGCTTCGGGAATTCAAATGGGAATCCCTGGAGGAAAGGCGATGTTCTTTCCGACGAATACTACTGAGAAAATTCAGTGAACAGGCATTTTAAGCAAGCTACAGAACGGTCGTACTTCCGGCAACGCAAATATCGCGTAAGGGCCACGAGGGTAAGATAACAGAAATTACAGCTCTTACGGAGGCATCTACATAGTCGTTTATCCCACGCTCTGTTTGCGAGTGGAAAAAGGAATGGGGATGACTAGTAGTGGTGCAACATATCCTCCACCATGCACCGTATGGTGGCTTGCGGAGTATGGATGTAGATAGGTGGCTTACGTATTTAGCGGCGAACGAGACACCCCTAAGACCGTAGAGTCATAATTTATCTTCAGGGTGTTCATCGCAAATTCTTTACCGAAATTTAGAAAACATCGTGAGACATTTTCCAGAATGAAGCAGTCAGCCTGCAAACTCTTTCTTCCAGTCCTTCCCGTATTACAGACTTTCAATTCATCGCGATAGTTTGATTTTCATCTCACTTTAGATAGTAAATTATATTTTCTATATGCTATTCATCTTTCGTTGACATTGGTTTGCTGTCGGTTCTCCTAAGAACTACCCTGTCAATGAAATATTCACCATAACACACTCTACGCGCTACCTTCCTGTTAATAACGAGTTCTACTGGCGTTGTACCATTCCCTCCTGCTGTTCATATCACGCCATATTCGTCTGACCAGAAATCTAGTTTCCATATCACTTCACAGGCACCCATTATGACTCGTTTCAGCCTTAGCGCTTCTCTTCAATGTTCTCTACCTTTCCTACCACATTCAAACTGTGACATTCGAAACTCAGGTTCGCGGAATGTTATCCTTTAGCTGGTTATGCCAACTTTGTTTGGCAGCCCCTGCTGGACATCCAGGTGCGAAGCATAGTCCGCCATCATTTCCGAATGGAAAGAGCATTACGTCACCTTTTCAACTACAAGAGTTCTGTCCTGTGGATACACATCACGTATCAGTAATAAACATAGTAGTAGCCATTGTCTTCTTCATCCTTGTGCCACTTAGTATTGCTGATTCTTCCTCCCGTCAGCAGCTGTTTCCGGCCTCAAGGGTAAGCCGATGCTCGGAACTTCTGTTCGCTTTTGCGCCATCTTTGACAAGTGAGTTGGGAGATCAAGTGTAACTTCTTACACTGGA
The DNA here is from genome assembly GCF_023864345.2 of Schistocerca serialis cubense. Classification (NCBI taxonomy): domain Eukaryota; kingdom Metazoa; phylum Arthropoda; class Insecta; order Orthoptera; family Acrididae; genus Schistocerca; species Schistocerca serialis. The sequence continues at coordinate 92,320,777 of NC_064639.1, read as the reverse complement.
AGTCTTCGGCTGTCATTGCTGACGATGTTTGTTACGGATTTGAGTGCGACTCAACGCGCGGCCCACGAGCTTTTGATTTTCTTCCACATGACCACCGTGATATTCTTTGCAATAATGCCAAATTGCTTGTGTTATGATGGACACTGCACCGTCCCATCTGTGTGGGTATGGCACCTGGATTTCCCAGCAGCAGCGTCAAGTGACACCGATGGGCCAGACAGAGAGTGCCGTTCCCGCGCGCTGTTCGAGGCCGAAGACGCGCGTCGTCGGATGGGGTTTCTACCCGAGTTGGATGCACAGCAGTTATCGGTCCGGTGTGTGTGTGATTGCAACTGTGGCGACGACCTTTGATTTTACAAAGCTGTAGTCGTGGAAGTGCTGCGGGATGTTGTGGGACTTGACAGCGACATTGTGTTCACCCCGTACGGGGCGTCGTCGGGACTCGTAGTCTAGCTGCCAGCAGTGCTCCTCACAAGGCATTTCTGGGGCAGTTCTGTTGTTGGGAAAATTACCACTTAATGCAAAGTACATACCAAGCGACACGTAATCAATACAGTCCTACCAGTCCCCAACCGCTTCATAATAATTCAAATTACATTACTTCCATTTGTATTACATACATGAATACCTTCTAATTGGCCGTGAGTTCTTGTCTTGACCTCTTCAATGCAGGTGCTGGATGTATGGTACCCTGGTCGCACCTGCAAGGGTCAGGCGGTCCTCTCTTACTAGAGGGCCCGTTGAAAGGTGGCTACACTGAGCCACAGCGCCAGAGATTGCGCCAAAGAGTTTTATTCCGCCGCCTCCACTGGCAGTTCTTGTCGAGATGTGGCAGTAGTCAGTGCTTATCGAGATGTGGAGTAGTCAGTCGGTGTTGAGATGTTGTAGTAGGGAGTGCTTGTTCCATGTTTTATGCAGTTGTTTGATGGGCTAGACAGCAGATGTTGTTCGAATGGAGATATCGTAATGATCAGAGTACTTTTCGTCAATATATATGAAGGTAAAAAAATTCCCGTCTTTTATATTTCAATCTCTTAAATAATGAGTCATTACAGGTTCAGTCAACAAAGCATCTGGCTTGTGTTCCTGTATTAGATTGTAATTCTGGTTTCCTTACTCAATTATAGTATTTTTATTTTTTTTAATTGCTTCAGTATAAATGGTGTTCAAAATTTCTTGTCTTATTGAAGAAGAACCGTGCCAGATGTGTACGTTGAATCACACTTCCACACACAGAACAATTACACTTGTGTCTTAGTTTCGTAGGTTTTATAGTTGCTGGGGACTTAATTAATTAATTGTATTAACGGAAACTTTCTTTCATTCTTTGTTGTTGTTCTATGCAGTCAGATTGCGTAATAATACTAGTCAGGGCCAACCGTTTACGAGACTTCGTAATGGGACAGTCAGCTACTAAATCAAAAAATTAAAAAGTATTTGCATTCATTAAAGATAATTAAGCCCCCATGCATGTGGCGACCGCTGCTTCGGATCGTCCCTTGGAATTCTTCTGATTGTAAAAATAGCAGACAGTAGTATTGTTGTAGTAATTCGTAGTTTAATAAGTGTAGTCTATATTGCAAGTGTAGATTTGGTAATTGTCATTCTTCTAATGGTATTTTTTGCAGAATTTAATTTTTGTTGTCTTGTCTAGGGGTTTGACAATTTAGTGCAATTATTTCAATTGTTCGTTAATCGTGTTTGAGGGAAGCATTTCGTGTGAATGATATTGTTGATGATAAAGTGTCATTGTGTGTAATTTTCATATAGTGACGAGTTTTGTATATTTTGTAAATGTTTAAGCGATCGATGAGAAAAGAAAAAAAAAAAAAGAAAAACAGTTACTCGCATTAACGGCCCATTGAAGGAACATAGAATAATGTTTAGTGGTGAAATTGAATTTATAATATTCTCAAGAGTTACCAACTGAATAGCTTCTGTTATTCGGTGTGTTTAACTAGATGAAAGAGCTGTCTTTCGACGATGGTGAACAATGGAGACTATCTTTCTGGTAAATTCACCTCAGGGAAAATAGGCTGTCTTATTGCTTCATCTCCCTGCTTCTTATGACACTGTTTCGGAATAAACCCTTCTCCTGGTATTCTGGAAGGTCACATCTGATCTCTGGTAAGCACACTCCTTGTATTAAATTTTTCCAAATTCGGGTACAATGTGTCCATAGAATAATCCACAATCATATCAATAGCTTGCTGTATGGTTAAGCCTAAGTCTATCTCCGATTCTGTTCAGTTTATAAATTCACGCCTTTCCAGCAATGTCAAATTCATCCATACTCGCATCAATCCTGCCCTTATAACGATGAGAGTGTAGTTGCTCGTGACATGCATTGACGGAAGATCTGGAGAAGGGCGATACGTACTTCATAAAATGGCACGTGTAACCTTAGGCGAGGTGAAAAAAAATGGTTCAAATGGCTCTGAGCACTATGGGACTTAACATCTATGGTCATCAGTCCCCTAGAACTTAGAACTACTTAAACCTAACTAACCTAAGGACAGCACACAACACCCAGCCATCACGAGGCAGAGAAAATCCCTGACCCCACCGGGAATCGAACCCGGGAACCCGGGCGTAGGAAGCGAGAACGCTACCGCACGACCACGATATGCGGGCTAGGCGAGGTGACTGCGTTCATACTTGGAAGGCCAACTACGAGCCTTTGGTTAGGTTGGTGGCGGTTGTCCATAAGAGTAGCGAAAACCTAATGGAAAAGCGGAGATTTTGCAAGTGCATTAGCGCTCAGTAATCATGTCACCCAGCCTTGGCTCAGTCGGTAAGTTAGTAAGTACGCGACCCCAGTAAGTTGGCTGACGAATCCACTTAGAAGTATTTTAGCACTTTACCGAAACAAATAGTCATTAAATATAAATATCCCACAGATTTCAAAATAACTTGGCAACAAACCTAAAAATTCCACAAGTACCAAAGTTATCAACACTAACAGGTAACACACAGACACCATCTACGGTATGCCCTGAACTAATACTTGGATGCCTTGTTTTGCTATCTGCTATCTGTCAGATAGGGGAACGCAAATTATTATTTGTGGGGACTTCAATGTTGATTCACTGAAAGAGTGTAATAGGAAGAATGACCTGGAAGGCTTGCTCGGTTTTTTCAATTTGATATCTGTCATTCATTTTCCTACTCGGGTAGTAAAGGACAGCAGCACATTGATAGATAACACTTTTATAGACCAAGATAGGTTTAAAAACATAAATTCTTATCCTGTTGAGAACGGCCTTTCTGATCATGATGCTCAAATAATTACAGTATATGACATAGCTCCATTCAGTAATTCAAAATTACCCTCCAAAGTTGTGCGTTCAATTAATGACTCAACAATTAGAAATTTCAGAGAAAATCTTCAGCAGTTCGACTGGAATGAGGTGTACAAGGAACCTGATGCTAATTTAAAATATAACTTATTTCATGATACACTTGTAAGAGAATTTGAAAAAACTGTTTACCCAAGAAAGTAGTTAAATCTAATTATAAGAAAGCATGCAAAAAACCTTGGCTTACTAAAGGAATAAAAATATCTTGTAACCACAAAAGGGAACTGTATCTAACAACAAGAAAGAGTAATGAACCAGAAACAGCTAAATATTATAAAAACTACTATGCTACATTAAGACAGATTATTTAAAAGTACAGAAGCATGTGCATCATGTCTGAGATTAATACCTCTGATAACAAAATCAAAACAATTTGGAATATTATTATAAGGGAGACAGGGCAAACAAGAGTACGGGATGACAGCATCACCATCAGAGCGAATGGAAACTTGATAAACAACAAGCCGGAAGTCGAAAACATTTTGAATAATCATTTTTTAAATGTTGTAGAGAAAATAGGATCTAAATGTTCATTAGAAAAAGCAAGGCAGTTAATGGAAGAGGCCTTACCCACACCATTTGATACAATTGAAATTGCACTCACCTCTCCTTCTGAAATTAGGGAGATAGTAAACTCTCTCCAGAATAAAAGCTCACATGGAATTGATGTCATTTCCAGCCAAATAGTAAAAGTTTGTTCTCAAGAAATAAGTGGGATTCTTAGCCACATATGTAATAGCTCTCCAAAGCAGGGTATTTTCCCAGATAGACTGAAGTATGCCATTGTTAAACCACTGCATAAGAAAGGGGATACATCTGATGTCAACATCTACCGCCCAATCTCTCTTCTGACTGCCTTATCCAAAATTCTTGAAAAAGTAATGTATTGTAGAGTAGCTTCACACCTTTGTAAAAATTAAGTTATGACAAAATTTCAGTTTGGTTTCCAGAAGGGCTTTTCAGCGGAAAATGCTATATATACTTTCACTAATGAAATATTAAATGCTCTGAGTAACCGGAAGTCACCTGTTGGGATTTTTTATTGATCTATCAAAGGCTTTTGATTGTGTAAATCATGGAATACTTCTTGATTAGCTTAAGTACTGTGGTATGAATGGGACAGTGCTCAAATGGTTTAAATCATACCTAACTGGAAGAGTGCAGAATGTTGAAATAAGCACTTCACATAATATGCAAAAAACTGGTGATTTCTCGAACTGGGGAACAATCCAGAATGGGGTGCTGCGAGGTTCGGTCTTGGGTCCTCTGCTGTTCTTAATATATATTAATGACTTGCCATTCTATGTTCACAAAGATGCAAAGCTGGTACTTTTTGCTGATGATACAAGTATAGCTATCACACCCAAACTGGTGAAATTATAAACGACGTTTTTCAGAAAATCATTGAGTGGTTCTCTGCAAATGAGCTCTCATTAAACTTTGACAAAACACAGTATATAGTGTTCCGCACAGTAAATGGAATGACACCATTAATAAATATAGACTTCGATCAGAAATCGGTAGCTATGGTAGAATATTCAAATTTTCTAGGTGTATCCATTGATGACGGGTTGAACTGAAAAAACACACTGAGGATCTGCTGAAACGTTTCAGCTACTTATGCTATTAGGGTCATTGCAAATTTTGCTCACATACATCTCAGTAAATTAGCTTACCACGCCTATTTTCATTCTCTGCTTTCATATGGCATCATATTCTGGGGTAACTCATCATTGAGTAAAAGAGTGTTCATTGCACAAAAGCGTGTAAGCAGAATAATTGCTGGAGCTCATCCAAGATCATCCTGCAGAGACTATTTTAAAGAGCAAGGGATCTTCAATGTAGCCTCACAATGTATATATATATATATATATATATATATATATTCACTTATGAAGTTTGTTATTAACAATCCGAATGAATTCAAAAGTAATAGCAGAATAGCAGTGCACATGGCTACAACACTAGGAGAAAAGATGATCTTCAGTACTCAAGGTTAAATCTAAAATTGGCTCAGAAGGAGGTAAATTATGCTGCCACAAAAGTCTTTGGTCACTTACCTAATAGCATCAAAAGTCTGACAGATAGCCATATAGCATTTAAAAGGAAATTAAAAGAATTTCTTAATGGTAACTAATTCCACTTATTAGATGAATTTTTGGATACAGTAAGTGGGTAATTTCCCTAACCCCCACAAAAAAATTAAAAATGTTAAGTGTCATTTAATATTTTGTGTAATGTAATATCTTGTATAGACACCTTTTATTAACCTGACGCATTCCACATCATTACGAAGTCTCGTATTCATGATCTATGGAACAAGTACTAATCTAATCTAATCTAATACGTATAACGCTTGGTTCTACTGTATAAAGTGATAAGTGATTCAAGTCTTAGTGATTTTGCCTACATTTTAGTTGGATCGATGTCCATGACGAATTAAAGGATATGTATATATTTCACAGTGTTATAGAGATGATGTCCTGGATTGAGACAAATGTTTCTCCAGCTAGTGTTGTTGCACGTGGTACTGCCTCTCGCCTTTAACAAATGTGTCATTAAAACAAAGGCAGGTAACACTGTCTAGCAGTCAGCAAGTGCTCATCTGCGTCCTGTGGTTCAAAGTGGTTCAAATGGCTCTCAGCACTATGGGACTCAACTTCTGAGGTCATTAGTCCCCTAGAACTTAGAACTAGTTAAACCTAACTAACCTAAGGACATCACACACATCCATACCCGAAGCAGGATTCGAACCAGCGACCGTAGCGGTCTCTCGGTTCTAGACTGCAGCGCCTAGAACCGCACAGCGACTTCGGCCGGCTGCGTCCTATGGATTTAACGTTCAACAATTAACACAATGCAACGAATAGACTCTTTCTCCGAAGTGGAAATGGTTGACGATTACCACCTTTCGAGTATAAAATATTGTAACAGTTCTGATATTAAATGGAACTGGGTTTTCTCAATTGATGCTAGTCAACTGTCAGGATGAGCATTTCTGCAAAGGGCATTTGATTCTAAAGCATTATGTCAGGGTGAAAATACTAAATTAATTAATTTTTCTCTCTTAACAACATGTGGGCAGGGTGGGTTCTTCCTTAGCTCGGGTATGAGGTCGAATGAAACAGCATTTTCACATCAGATAACTTTTATTGAAAGTTTTGTACAACTGTTTCTTACTGGATGTTCTGGCTCGGAGAGCGGCAGCTGTGTCGCTTGCGAAGCCTTCTGCTGCGGCAGCGGCGGCGGCGGCGTCTGATTACGCGTAGCGGTGTGTATCTCGTGCCGCCGTCTCGCCCAGTTGACTGGAGACGCGCCTCGTGCGGTGGGCCGTTTAATTATTGAGAGCGAAGTCGTGCATCGTATGGTGATACCTTGGATGTGGCGTCCCAGTGTTTCTCTTCTCTAAGCGGCCGTGTGTGTTGAGCGTCGGCCAGCGGAGCGACTCGGCGGGGGGCCAGTGTCCCGGACTCGAACAACGGACTCCCACTTGCCAGTCTTCGGCTGTCAGATCTTCATCCCAGCTCACAGGTGACTGCTGATGTGAGGCCGTCTCCTTTCCGTCCTCACGAGTCACCCGGGTATGTAAAAATCCGTCTCCAAATAACTTTTAACTTCTGTCATCTGGCGCCGAGGCTCCTGCTTGCTATTCCATTACAGCGGCGGACTTGGTGCGTCTGTGCATGATGTAGTCTCTTGCATGACGGTCTTCAGCACCGAAACTGGCTGAAAACTACTGCTACGCTTCTTCACTTCTTCGTCTTCTTCGTGTCTCGTCTTCGTCTGTCGGGCCCACTACGTCTCGCGTATTTATTCACTTCAGTTTACTGGAGGTGAACGACTTCACGGTCATTGCCTCTTCTGTCACGTTGAAAAGCTTCTCGAAGAATCTTCTTAACGTCGGTCATTGGCTCTTGGAATGTAGGCGAAGGCCTCTGATCACATGTGACGACTGAGAAACACGTGAGCCGGTCATTACCTCTTCTGTCACGTTGAAAAGCTTCTCGAAGAATCTTCTTAACGTCGGTCATTGGGTCTTGGAATGTAGGCGAGGGCCTTTGATCACGTGTGACAACTGAGAAACACGTGAGCCGGTCGGGCGATGCTCTGACGGCTGAATCTACAGCGTCCACTTATGTGGAACTTGCTGACTTCATGGTCATTGTCTCTTCTGCTCTGCTGTTCTGCCCGCTGTTTGCCAGTGTGTAATTCTTCTAAACTAAAGTAAGTTTTTCATTTATATTCTAGTTTCTACTTCACTTTGATTTCACTAATTTATTTACTTAAGTACCACTCAACAATATGTACGTAGCGCTACTCTCATTCTGCAATAATATGAACATACGAAAGTTGGCGTTCACAACGTCTAGGTAACCAAGCTTGAGGAATGATTATAAACTATACTGTGTCAACCAACATTTACGGTTATTTGGATGTAAAGAAAGAGAGAAATCTATGTCAGGCATCCAGTTCCCGCACTGTACTGGACTACACGATACTCTTCGTAAGCAATTTGCATTTCAAAAGCAGAGGGAAAGTTTGCGTTATAGAAGGCTGTAATTCTGACGGAATATTTGTCAATGGCTGGATAGAGAACCACATAAAATATAAGTCTGTTTCAATAATAGGCCTGGAAGACATTTTGAAACTATGTGGAAGATCTGTGTTACATACATCTCATTCCATTGCTATGCTGGATGACTGGGTATTTATCATAAGAAAATTTCATTAAAAATCAGTATGGGATGCAAATTCTATAGAAGACAGTAGTTTTGTTAAGGGCAAGAGGCAGTTCTATACCAAACTGTGCTCGCTGAAGGAACAGTCTTTTTTCAGTCCAGGACATTCTTCTCCACAATATATATATATATATATATATATATATATATATATATATATATATATATATATATATATATGGTTCATTAATTACGGAGGACGATCCAATTGAACTGCAGAAAACAATCACTAAAGCCTTATTCACTACATATAATTGAACCGTTGGGGGATAACTATTAGAATGGTTCTTAGTTATATACAGCTTCCTGAAAGTTAAAATTTTGATTCTCTTCCACCCATTTTTGTTTCAGTTAAAAAAAAAACAGGCTGCGAAAAATTTCATCGCACTCAAACAAATTCCATGCGACCCTTAAACGCCATGGTGATGGACATACCATCTGCAACACGTACTTCCGTTAGAACACGTTATAGTCTTCCTTATTTCCACTGTATACTTGTCTTTTGTGGGAGCAATATCAGTAACACACTCAAGCAAATCCAGCAATCGTTTAAAATCATTTTGACTCATATTACTGAATAGTTCATTAGAGGAATTCCGAAAGTAACACGACAAATTTATAAATGTCTAGTTTGTTCTTGATAATGCACATATTTTCAATTTGAGAAACTTTTTTATTTAAAACAATCATTTTACTACATTCGTTTCCGTAGAATCAAAGGATAATTTGATTGGTTGAACACTGAACATGATTTATTCCTAAGAGAAGATTGAGTAGCAGCTGGGTATTGTTCATGGCTTCCAACAACAGCCTGCAAAACAGATTCTTTCTGTGTGTTTAATCTTTTATTTCTGATGTTATTCATAGGTATTCATAGGTATTGTCGAAGTTGCCGCTGCTACCGCACCGTTGCCTTCCAGGCGTTGAATGATCGTTTTATGGTGTAGTAACGTCGTAAACGGCAAAATGTTCCATTTCTTCATACGTTACGCCTGTTTTATTCTGGTAATTTACATTCCAGTTCTCCTCTGTGCTTTTACTTCCTTGCGTTTTACTTTATGACCAACCCAAGCCATGAAGCTAGGTCAGTCGTTTTGGCCTGATGTGTTAAAAATTTCTTGTCTTCATTTTCTAAATCTTTTCGAAACAATCACAATGACCTTTGTCACCGAGATCGTCTATGATTTTCACAAGGATATCGCTCTTTTCTTTTCCTTTGCCTGAAGCTCTAGTCAAATTTTTCTGTACAACTTTCCATTAATCACACATACTGAGTGTCTTTTCAATGTAGTGGTATGTTCTTTTAGTAGGAATTCGTGCTTTTTTGCCAAAAACTGGTAACTCCCTGAAGCGCCAATATAGCTTTATTTTAACATTTAGAAGTCTTACATTCCAGAAGAAAACCCTTGAAACTTGGGTGATTGAAGGTACTCTCGTTCCAAACATTTGATCTGAAATAGAACTAACACGAGAAACAATTATTTTATTAACATCTGTAGTTAAGTATGTGAAGAAGCTGATGCCGTTTTTATCTAGGAAGGAAGTGACAGAACAGTCAGTTTTCACCAGCGCTATAAACCGTTGTGAAACAGCAATTTAAAAGCCAATGAGCTTGTCTTCTTCACTGTATTCTTCAAAAAGCTTCCTGTGCCACTGCTGTGAAACAAGACAAATACATTGCAAAATAGGGTCACTTCCCATGACAATCATATTACCATTATCTGTGAATGGACGTCGTTGTGCTAGATGTTGACTGTATACGAAATCACAAACCCCAACAGTTCTCAAAAACATTGTTGTGAAGGTTATCATGTAATGTATGACTAATAGATTAGTAGTTAACTATCACAACATTTATTTCAGTATTAAATATTTCTCACTTACCTCCGGTGGCAGCTCGTGCAAAATTTTGCCAATGTGCTGCCCAGACTTATTTTCCAAGGAGAATATTCCAGAATCAGTGAATTCTTTAATGTCAGAGTGGAAAGAAACAGGATGTGAAGAAATACATTGGTTCATAACTGTTTGTCTTCTGGTGCCTCACATTAAAAACTGAACATTAGCAAATACTGGACCAACGATGTTCTTCTAAATACTCCAATTTTTAATGAAATTTGTCAAGAGACCGCTTTTTGTTGCTAATGGGAATGTTAAATTTTCGTGACAACTTTGCCAATACTGGAAGAGACAGATTAATCCCCATCAGAAACTCTCCACTGATAAAAGTTCGTTATTATTCACAAGACGCTTCTATTTCAGACAGTTCATTCCATCGGAACAGAGTAGATTTGGAATAAAAACATTTGTGTTATGTTATTGTAAGACTGACTATGTCGTAGATTTCAATGTTTGTGCAGGGACATCAACAGAAACAGAGTTTCCAGAATGAGGAAAACTGGTAACGTAGTGGTTACACACATAAAGTCCTATTAGAATGTGGACATACCCTCTACACTGATAATTGGTACTCAGGCCCAGACTTATTTTCCTAGCTTCAGTCAAGGGATGAACGCATCTGGTACTGTCCGTAAAAACAGACGCAACGTGACGAAACTTCGGAAGAAACTGAATCGAGGAGATATTCAATTTATGTATACTAATATAACGCTTGCAATAAAGAAGTGTGACAAAAGGGAAGTGTGGATGTTGACCACTTCTAACACCACAGAAATGGTTGACACGGGAAAGACTGACAGGAATACTGGAGAGAAAATTCAGACACCACAAAGCATTGTAGATTATAACTTGAATATGGGAGCAGTTGGCCGTTCTTTTATGCTGCTTAGTTCTGTCGGATGTATATGTAAAACAATGAAGTGGTAGAAGAACTTCTTTATTCACGTACTCGATCTGTGTGTTTTAATTGCTCATGTCCTACACAGGTCACTAACATGTCGTAAAACGTCGGTAGCAGAGTTTCATCGGTCGCTGGGAACGGAACATACGGAAACGTGTGCATCAAAGCGCAGAAAATCTGGCAGGGGAACGTGTTCCGATGATAATCCTCTAAGGTTTGTGGAAAAGCATTTTCCAAACGTTATAATAAGTAAGAATTCCAAGAAAAGTACGCTAACGTCTAGATGCATTGTTTGCTGGAGACAGAAAGTGCGTTGAGAAAGCAGGTACGAATGTGAAACTTACAAGGTGCCATTGTGTGTCGTACACTGTATTGAAAATTACCTCACAGAAGCGAATTACTAGCCGCAGTACAGAACTAATACAATAATGATATCAGAAAACCTTTGAAAACGTAATAAGTTATGAAAAGTAAAGAAACAAAATAAAAATGTATTTTTATATTTTTAACTTCGCCACTGTCTGTCCAAAGCCCGGATCAAAGATAAGGATGGAAAATATACTCACAACGTGTAAAAGGAACTTTTAAATTTACAGTACATGACTTTTAATCTTCTCTACATGTGAATTTAATGTGTTAACAAAATGCCAGACTTCACAGCTTTCAAATGTTGGAAGATCTGTTGAGTACTTACGTACAACAAATAAACGTGTAGCACAAGATAAGGATCTGTGGCAGACAATCAATCATTTCCGGTGAATCCAAATTATAACAGCACTGATTTCCACTGAAAAGGACGGCTGTATCTGTGCTTGGATGGAACACTTTACACAATGTACGTATCTCAGGTAAAAAATCTGACTACGGATGACTAACCACTCAATTTGTTTTATTCTCAGAAACAATTGGTAGTCCGTGTGAAATTTCCAAACACGTTACAAAACGAATTCAGCGAAGTCAAGTAAAATTGTTCTTACCATTGTTCACAGTAAATTCAGATCTTGTAGAGCGATATGAAAGACCCGTATGTCGCTTTCTCCTATAAACAACATCATACGACGTTTTTAACAACAGAAACACCGTACAGTGATCTGTAATCTATGGCTTTTTTATTTGTTCTTGAATTGAGTTGAGGAACCCATAGAGAAAGTCAGATGTTGCAAATAGTTGTACAAGAAAGAAAGATAACTATTGAGCTAAATCTAAAGAATCACGTCGCTTTCGGCATAAGCTACAAAAATAGTAAAAAAAAAGTTATAATTCCTAGAGACGGAAAATAGTTTTAACGATTCAGTTTCATTCTGCAGTAATTCATCTGCAGAGAAACTGTGTAGTGAGAGCATTTATTCTGTATCAGCCGTGAGAGGACACAATGCTTCGCCTGGAATCGTAGTCACTCCAGAAATATTCTGCGCAGGGTGGGTTTTGGTTCCGGTGGCGGCAGGAACTTAGCGCAGGCAGCCGGATTACGGAGCAGGGGGTATGGGATTACATGCTGACCTTGAAAGTAACACACGGGTACCTTGCAGCCGTTCGGACCATGTGGCTGGTATAGGATGACGTCCTGACCGTGAACGTACAACATAGTTTCCTCAGGTGGTTGGGCAAGCTGGGGCAGGTGGAGGGACGGGGGTGACCCTCAATGTACCTCATAATACTGCCTCAAGCATAACAAGGCACCCTTATCGAATAACTGGAAGTCCTCATCCTATGAGCGGACTGTACTGTTTATAGCCGCTTTGTAGCTTGAAGTGGTACTAACTGCCGTACTCACGAGTACGCGTTTCATGGGAAATTGCACCAAATGAGTAATTTCCTTATCTAACTGACTGCTCTGACGGAAGATGAAGGGATTAACCTCAAGCCAGCGGGCGATAAAACTCACATTTGCAAGTCATTTATTATTACTGAAGTATAATTCAGGTATCTTGTATAATCGTGGGGGAGGGGGGGGGGGAAATCTCACAATAATAAGCTAGCACCAATCAGTGAAAAGTTTGTAGTATCCGATTTTTCTAGAATAATTGAGTTACGAGACATAGCCGACTCACTTCGCGTGTCATAAGGTACTTCGAGCGAAGTTGTTCTTGATGGCTTAGCTCAGCTGGAGGGAAATGTGTTGAACACTAGAGTGAAATGGGTTTCAATCCACGTACATAATTGCGTCTCTGCCATTAAAGCAGACAGAAATTTTGATTATGGAGATGAATTTGAATTGTGAAACATGTACACAAATTTGTAAAATTATTATTAGCGTACAAGGATGGTATTTATGAGTAACAGGGATTATCAGACTTCATGCACCACTCTTACAGGCGTACGACCTACCATACCATTCATGTAATTAGTATGGGAATAAAATGTGAAATTTGAATTCGATTCCATCGCAATAAACTTAAGGATTGTAATTTTAGTAGCAGTGAAACTGAATCAGTTAACTAGCAGTTACATTACAGAGTCAGAGTACGAGAATATCACTAGCTCTGCTTTGATGTGGCGAGACACACCTGGGGCCCTTAGTACAAATAGAGGCTGTTACGTGCAGCTTGCGGTAACACAGACAAGTGTCCAGCGAGAGATTCCGCTATAATGACTGACTTACGTCATATTCAGTACCGACGACAGTGTATTTTAACGTACAAGCGTTTTAGAGGAAGATCCACATACCTGGAATCTATCGCAGCTACCAAATGTACAGCTTTACAATGATAAAATCCACAAGCTGACTGTCTGGAATTTTTGTTCTACATTAAATGAGGATTAGGAATCTTTTATGGGCCCCTTGACACGGAATATGTTGCTCTGCCCCATTACTTCGCCTCAATATACCGTGCCCTTCTTATCATTAATGACGCATTGATCACCTTCACATGTTTGTTTGAGTACCGAGAGCCTCTGGCGAAAGGACGGACAGGACAGTGTTTATTTATTTCATGTTACACATCTTTTCACATCCCTATAATATTCCTCTGAGTTATGGAATGAATGAGTGTTTTGGTTGTGGTTTAGTTAGTAGAGCAGCTGTAGCACAAAAATGTAAGTTATTTACTCAACTTGCGAACAGTCAAAGATGCATCTATACTGGCAGAATCCTTGGGCTAGGTGGGAGCCTCCTCCTTCAACTCAGGGATGAGCACAGTGACCGTTATTCAGTAGTCTGTCACTTTTGGGCACTCGGTTTCCGGGTGGCCTAGACGATGGACGGACTCTGTGCAGATCTCAACCAGCTCGTTTGGTAACACACAGGATATGAGGTATATCGTAATTAAAACAACTAATTCGTTCCTTTTCAGCGCTACCGTAGTAAGAGTTTTAACGGCCTTATGTAATTATCTTTCAAGCAAATTCAGTAGGTAAGACGTAGATTTCTAATAGGTTTTCTGTAGAATATTTAACGTTTCTTCTCTGTGGTAGTGGCATCACGCAATGCGTATCAGTCAGCAACGCGGTCGCGACCGTTAAAACAAAGAATAGGCGCTTTCATGTGTTAGTTTCAAGTTTGGATTATAACTGAGTAAACACTGTGAAATATTTAAGAATTCGTGTGTGTGGAACTATTTCACTTTATTTTTCTCCACAGGATATTGTCTCACCATCACACATGAGCATAACTGCACACAGAAATGTTCACTGCTTTCTCAGTTATTTAAGGATAATATTCGAGTGTGAAGCTTTGCTATTAATCGTAGATCGATCCCACATGGTGACCACTTATTTCTGGCATTGACTGCCAATAGTCCACGTGATGTTGGCTACACAGTAACTGCAGATTGTAGAATTTCAAATAGGCTAAACGTGTGATGCTAAGAAGTGTTTGCTAGGATGTGGTAACGATTCATATGTACTTTATCATGTGTGTTTTTGTCTGCTTGACGTCCATTTGCCCAATTTTGTGATATCTTGAAGTTGCGAATTAATTACTAATTATTCACTCCAAAGCTGTTACCCCCTCTCCCCCTTGCAGCGATGTTGTATAACAACCTTAATCCCGAAAGCAACACAATTTTCTTTCCAATCTACATCATAACGTATGATATCGCTTAGGTCTGGATATACAACGCCCCTGAGCGCATGAATTATATGTATCACAGACTGACGGAATAAACGCAACACCAATAAATAATTAATGTAGAGTAATTAAATTTCTTGAGTACATTTGTGTAGCCAACCTACGTGATTAACACTGTAAGATCACAGATAATGTAAGCGCGAGATCAGGCACGATAAATGTGAATGGTTGGTACATTAATAACTGCTGTAACTGCAAGAATGTTCATTGCAAGTATGCAAACGCGCATGCGCAGTGTTGTATGGCGCCGGGCGTCAGTTTGTAGGATGGAGTTCCAAGCTTGTTGGTCGCTCAGTACAGTGATGGTTAATGCTGGTTGTGGATGAAGCTGGTGTTGTGGTCCGATGATGCCCATATGTGCTCGATCCAACTGGTCGCCATCTTCAGGAAATGCTGCTTCTGCTGATGGGTCCTGCTGAGAACTGACGCCATGGTGCAAATCGACGTCCTATATAGACCACCGTTCAGTACACGGCGCATGCGCCGCCCATCACCGTGATGATAACATGTCGACCCTTTGTTCTCGTAGAGCATGTTGGGTTGCAATCGCCGTATGTGGGCGAGCGTTAAGCCCCTAGAGGTCACCACCTGGAATTCTGTTCATGGCAGCACAGCAGGTCGAATCACCAGATACGCACACAATTTTGAAGTCCGTGTGTGTAGGATAGCCACGAGAGTGCTTCTGGCGTTATGCGAAATTGCACACCAGTCCACAACTCCAGATGTAAGTCAAGTGTGTCTAGCACGCAGACAACTTGGTTGCGCCGGCCTGTGTGGCCGTGCGGTTCTAGGCGCTTCAGTTTGGAACCGCGTGACCGCTACGGTCACAGGTTAGAATCCTGCCTCTGGCATGGATGTGTGTGATGTCCTTAGGTTAATCAGGTTTCAGTAGTTCTAAGTTCTAGGGGACTGATGACCATAGATGTTAAGTCCCATGGTGCTCAGAGCCATTTGAACCATTTGAACAACTTGGTTTGCAGCCCCCAACTGGCTTCCTTCAAACCATAGCCATCACTGGAACCGACGCAGATCCAGATTTCATAAGGAAATGCAACAGACCTCCAACCTGCCCTCCAGTGAGCTCTCGCTTGACACAACTGACGTCGCAAATGGTGGTGGCTTGGGGTCATTGGAACGCATGGTACGAGTCATCGGCCTCGGAGCTCCCCTTGAAGTAACCGATTTGTAACAGTTCGTTGTGTCACTGTGGTGTCAGCTGCTGCTCATATTGCGCCTGCAGATGCCCCACGATGCTCCACAGCCTCTCCGAAGACGATGCTCTTCCCTTTCAGTATTGCCAGGTGCCCGGTCGGACCCCGGTCTCCTTGGGACCGTATATTATTGTGACCACCGCTGCCAGCAATCGTTTACGGTGGCTACATTCCTGTCAAGTCTTTCTGCAGTATCGCAGAAGGGACACCCAGCTTCTCGTAACTCTATTACACGATTTCGTCCAAACTTAATGATGTGTTGATAATGGCGTCTTGGTCGCATTAAAGGCATTCTTGACTAACATCAAGTGACTACGTAGGATTTCCCGGTGTAATAAGTCTTGAAAGTCTCTTCCGGTTTGCTGCCGGATCCTAAAATCAACTTGACTCGATATTTCGGCGATCCAACTGGTCGCCATCTTCAGGAAATGCTGCTTCTGCTGATGAGTCCTGCTGAGAACTGACGCCATGGTGCAAATCGACGTCCTATATGGGCCATGGTTCAGTATACGGCGCATGCGCCGCCCATCACGGTTGCTGCCCTCCAAGACAGGGAGGTGGCGCCGCCCTTAGTGGAACACTGCTGGCAACGATATATCGCACTCAGGACCGCGCCGAAGAACGTTCAATTTTGAGGCGAGATAATACAGGATTACACGTCCTGCTAAGAGGAAACCCATTGTCTCCGTTGATTAAATTATCCGCCAACCTAATTTTAATCGCCTCTTTATAGACACTGTTCCAAATACCGGAAATGTTGGCAACTACCACAGTTTCATCAAATTTCATACTGTGTCCCTCATTTAAGCAGAGTTCTGCTACTACGGATTTTTCCGGCTGCTGTAGCCTCGTATGGCGGCGATGTTCCACACACCTGTCGTGCATTGTACGAATCGAGCGGCCAATGAAAGCTTTCCCGCATTGACATGGGATTTTGTACTCACCGGGTTTCTTAAGCCCCAAATCATCTTCCACAGAGCCGAGCAGTGCCCTGCCAGTAGTGTTCCACTATGGGCGGCGCCACCTCCCTGTCTTGGAGGGCAGCAAGCGTGATGGGTGGCCTATATAGGACGTCGATTTGCAGCATGGCTTCAGTTCTCAGCGGGACTCATCAGCAGAAGCAGCATTTTCCTGAAGATGGCGACCAGTTGGATAACCGAAATATCGAGTCAAGTTGATTTTAGGGTCCGGCAGTAAACCCGAAGAGACTTTCAAAAATCAAGTGACTACGTCCAATATCAAAGGTAACTAACGCTCGTGACCGTTACGGTTTGTTTTTGAAACAAAACTGATTTGCGGCCGGCCGCGTTGACCGAGCGCTTCTAGGCGCTTCAGTCCGGAACCGCGCGACTGCTACGGTCACAGGTTCGAATCCTGCCTCTGGCTTGGATGTGTGTGATGTCCTTAGCTTAGTTAGGTTTAAGTAGTTCTAAGTTCTAGGGCACTGATGACCTCAGAAGTTAAGTCCCATAGTGCTCAGACCCATTTGAACCATTTAAAAACCGCGTTGCTTCCTCATAGTGGCGCTACTAGCTCGACTCTCATGTGATGGGGCCAAATTTGAATAGACACCATGTTTCAGATATGGAAACGCGCGTACCTACTTCGACTATGTCACAGAACTGCTTGCTGGTGTTGCGACTTTTTTCCGTCGCTGTATTTAAGTATTCGTGTTTGTGGAGGTATTTGATTTTATTTATTTTTCTCTACTGGTCAGTGTCTCCATGATTGCGCGTGAGCTTAACTGTCACGGAGAAAGTGCCAAAGTTAGCTAACCATACGATTTGCGTGTATTGGGTCTGAAATTTTGCTGTTAATCCGAGATCGATACCAAATGATGAATACGTGTTTCTAAAACTGAGTTCCAATCACTCAAGTGAAACTGATCGGTCTTGTATTATTTCAAGTTGGTAAATGTGTGATCGTGTATTGGGATCTATAATATGTATTTTATCAGGTGTGTTTGTGGCTGCTTGATCTCTAGTTTCCAGCTTTAGAATGTCTTGAAGTTATGCATTTATTATTCCCCTCCAAAGTTGTTGACCGCCTCCCCGCTCTCTCCCTGGCAGCCACGTTGTGCGGATCACTACTAGAAACAGCAACCATTAGCCGGTGTGCAGGTGGCATGAGACTGGAAGTTACGCGTGAGAACCATCTTAATACCGGAAGTAACGTAATTTTCCTTCCAACGCCGTACATAAAAAACGTGCGAGACTTCCGCAAATACCGAGCACCCCTCAGACCATCATATACTTTGTACATTATAAATACTTTCCTCTCAACTCAGATATCGGAAAATGTCAAACAATAAAGTGTGTCTTTAAGTGAATCTACGTCGTTGATCACCAGTGATTTTTGTCATGACCCAACCTGAACAGCTTTACCGCCAAAATAATATTGAATCAGTCATTAACCAAATAATAAACCCATGTGGTTACCGATAGTGTCAGAATAATTTCCTCCACCTCCCTCCTTTGGTTGCTTGCTCCCTCCCATTGTGTTGTCCGTTGTGCTTAGATGTTCACTGAACCGTTAATTTACTTTCAAAATCTTTTCTTAAGGAATTTACTTTATTCACTAGCGATTCATCAAGAACATTAACACATTTAATCACACTAAGTGAGCATGGAAGTATTTGCCGGGGAGTAACTGATGAAAATGGAATTACCTTTAACGAATGGGAATTTTATTCATAAAAGCCTTTTCAAAAACAGATTTAAAATTTATAAGCAGAAAAGCACCCTCTAAATATCAAGTTACTATTTTATTAAATTTTTGTATGCATTTTCACAATTATTGTGGTGGTTCCTTTTGAAACCACTGCGGCTCTAAGGGCAACATGCATAGCTGCGACAAGCTGTTGTACTTCCAGTTTCTCACGATGCGCTCTCGCAGGAAAAAAAAGTGAGAGGATATTCTGACGTCCCTTTGGAAAGCATTCCTCCTGATACCGACTCTTATTAACTCTAGCAGTGAAAGAGGGGATGATCTGTTAGATAAAGACAGTGATCTCGATTTCCGTTCGAAAAGAATAATGCTGTCTTTTTCAGAGAGCGACAGGAAAAAACGAGTAACGAAAAAATGTAAAACAGTTGTTCCAGTTGAGAACCATACAACAGAAGATAAGCATCTGTCAATACGTGGCACCTCGACGTACACTGTACACTGCAGCACAAAGAAGTAACTTGACATAAGCAGGTGGATTCGTGCTGTCTCTCTAGTAACCCTATGTCTAACTGCATGTTGCCTTACCGCAATAACTAAGGACATTTCATACTCAGTCGTTCCATTTGAAACCATCCAGTATGTGTTCGATTAATGTCTGTAACACTTGCACTTCACATTGTTCGGTATCAGTGTGTGTCTAATCCAATAAAAACAAGAAAATTAAAAAAAAAATTAATGTTAATATGAAGCCTGTGAGTGTTAAACGTGAACGAGTGGCACAAGCGAAGACCGCATTTCTTTTTTACGTATGTGTCAAATTTTTACAAACTACCTACATACATGTTTTAGCAGTTACGTGTTTAATAAAATATCATCCACACACTTCCAAAGGCAGCAAAGGCGAATACGCAACGAACTTGTCGTAAAAACAGCTTAAAAGCTAATGAATAGAACGTGGTTCGTGTTTCCAGATTCCGGGTGATGCTTGGCCTTCTAAGTAGTTACTTAGATAGAAAATTTTGATGTTTTCGTAGATAATCGCTTTATTTATTTATTTTATTTTTACGCTGATTATGGAGGAATGGTTGCCTGTACCATTATATTTGTTGTTACGTAGTTATGGTCGGTGTATTTTCACCTTCAAATGATTTGAGGTGTATGTATTTTGGTCTTCTTTGTGGAATTTTGTGGGGAATACAAAGGGAGTGTAGCAGTATGGCTGAGTATCACATTTTATAGTTAACCTTTTCATTCACACTTTTCAAAAATTAACCATATTCGTATCCAATTAGTTTAGTAAGGACGCTGATAATCTCGCTACTGTCCGTCTTATACATACTACCACCACCACATTAACAGCTAATGCCTCCAAGTCGCTGACAAAGGAAAATATACAGAAAAATGAGAAAGAAAATTGATCGTCGTTAGGTAAGGATCAGTTTGGGATTAGGAAACTTAAAGGCACGAGAAGGGCAGTCCTGTCGTTGCGCTAGATGACGAAAGCAAGATTTAGAAAAATCAAGATACATTAATAGTACTAATCGAACTGGAAAAAGCTTTCTACAGTGTACAATGTGTTCGAAATTCTAAGAAAATCAGAAATAAGCTATAGGGAAAGGCGGATGTGTGTAGGTTAGGGTCATAACTCACATGCTCCAAAATAATGAAAATTGAGATGCCGACGTATTCTCATATAGCTTTATACATAGAACATAATTCACGCAACAGTTATTCACATTTGGTACAAGATCCTTGAGAAAACCGGTGTTCATGGTTGGTTTCAAAAGTCTCATGAACAGCGGGATCTTTTGAGTTTTGTCCCAAACCTCATCTTGACCAATCAGCGATTAGCTCACTCGGTGCCATTTTCTTGTGTAGTAGTCAATATTGATGCCAGTGGAGTGTGTTTTCTGTTCTGTTCAGTTATTTTTGGGAATATAATTCAATGTAGTGGTTGGAATAAAACTGATTTGAGACACAAGTCATAGAAGAAAGCGTTTCACGCGTTGGAGAAAGAGGAAGGCCAAGGAAACGTTCACAGCATCCAGAAATGTGGAAAAGTCAGGAATCCAAACGAATGAGGTTAGAGTATCCTGTTTTCTTCATTGTTTTCAAATTATACTGATTCTTGCAATTGGCTTGGCTCTTTGCAAGAAACAATTTGAAAATCAAAGAAAGGTTCACGATTGAGCGAGCGCTATTGTCGCAAGTTCGAATCCTGCCTCCGGCATGGATGTGTGTGATGTCCTTAGGTTAGTTAGGTTTAAGTAGTTCTAAGTTCTAGGGGACTGATGACCGCAGAAGGTAAGTCCAGTAGTTCACAGAGTCATCTGAACCACTTCACGAGTGGAAGTGAAATTCAAGGGGAAAGGATACCAATGATAAGATCCGCCGATGAGGTTGCTATCCTCGATGAAAGTGAAGAATTTCAAGAATTGCAGAACCTACTGTATGGAATGAACAATCTACAGAGCATGCCCTGTGGATTGATGATAAACCAAAGAAAAACGAAGTAGCAGATATGAGATTAGCGATAAACCTTACATCAAAACATCGAACTAGAACGTACACGAAGTGACGGAATTCTTTTACCTTGGAAGGAAAATACCTCATCAAGGACAAGAAAAGGAGATTAGCACAGGGAAAGAGGGCATTACCGGCAAACAAAAGTTTGCTAGTACCAAACATCGGCTTTAATCTGAGGAAGAAACTCTCAGAATGTACCTTTGAACCACAGAATTGTGTGATTGTGAATCTTGAACTGTGGGGAAATCAGAAATGAAGAGAGAGTATGTGCCTGAGATTTGCTGCAGTAGAAGGATGTTGAGGACAGAGTGCACTAAAAACATAAGAGACGACGTTCTCTGTATAACTGGTGAAGAAAGGAACATCTGGATGTTAAATCCAGCCTAGGCGTTAAATATGGGGGCTCTAGGGAACCTGCTTTTTCTCCTCGCTGGGTAACATTGAAACAAATTGCATTAATGAGGTTTAATACAAAGGAAAATGTAGAAAACTTTGAATACTGAACTTTGTGCTACACAGAGGTGTCGGAAGTAAAGGACGACAGAGAAAATAAGAAATCTCTTCAGTATAGCAATTCCCAAGTCCGTTACATAGTGTAACAAACGAAGCACTGAGCTTTGACGCGTCTATGCAGTTCGCTAGTATTGAGGCTGCTGTTCAAATGGACGCGACCAGTCGGGGACGGCTCTTATGTTATCTTTACGTAGGGATCGCTGCTGTCGCTTTGTCGTCCTGGAAAGGGATCGGTCAGCGAGCGACTGGCTGACCTCTTCTCTCTGCCCTCTCTGTCCTATCGATCACGAGTGGCGTGCCGGCGCTTGACTTTACGCCTAACGTGCAAGACAATGTTATGTAGAAGCGACAGGATAATAGAAAATGTGTTTAGACACGAGGGAGTAAGTTACATGGTAAGGGAGTGAGCTATACAGTAAAAACTGTAGTAGAAGGCAGAGGCTGGGAAACATCCAACAAATAACTCTGGCATGAAGTTGGTGGGCGCATCGAAACAGTCACAAGGCCGATGAATAAAAGAAAAACGCACGTATATAATATAATCTGAGTTTCGTAACTGAAAAAGAACTAAGCGGATTGTGATGGGCAGACTTTTAGTTCGTCGTCGTTCGTTACGAGTCCATACTAAGTTAATACAATTTGCGTATACTAGAACCGACTGACGGAAGGTAAAGTTCAGCACGTCGTATTTAACTAAAGTTCCTGTGTATACGCTAGCTAATAGAATGAAAAAAAGAGGGAGACTTGCCTTGTTCATAGCACGTCAAGTATCAAACCTTTATTTCGGTAGCTGCGTCCTGCTGTTGTTGATCTTAATCTCTGCTTTTGTAAAGATACTAACCAACTGTATCGCTTCAGTAAAGATAAGAAACAGCTGTCTCGACTGAATTCCTTTCCGAAAGTAATGTTCTGACATAACGGAAACCTCTGATTCTATCACACTTAGAAATAAATCCGACACAAAAAGCTGTATGTAGATGTGGCCTTAAACGAACTGTAAGAATGCTCTAGAATGGTTGCCTGACTATACGAAGACAATCTGTTACTAAAAACGTGACGAATCTGCTGCCAATACGCCGAAAATAGCAAACAAAAAAAAAAAAACATGTTGTGGGAAATGTCATAGTGTCATAGCCAGATTGTGACTTTCTGTCAG
The DNA here is from genome assembly GCF_023864345.2 of Schistocerca serialis cubense. NCBI lineage: Eukaryota > Metazoa > Arthropoda > Insecta > Orthoptera > Acrididae > Schistocerca > Schistocerca serialis. The sequence goes on along the minus strand of NC_064639.1, from coordinate 92,297,740 downwards.
TTCCTTGTCGAAACTATCGCGGTTTGGACTCAGCAAAAACTAGCTATGCTTTATCGTTACAAGAAGTGACATGAGAACGATAGTAACTACGGAATGTTTTTCTCTTCATCGTTTCTAAGGTGAAGCTGAAGATTTGGACTTGCAAACAGAGATTCGAACAAATCGCTCATAGCGTGAACACCTGCAAGGGCTTCCCCGTCCCTTCTTATAGAACTGAAAATGCAAACCTCAGCAACAGTAGTTTCACGTTCGATATGAAGATTTGCCAAAACTTCCTGTTGGCTGTACTTTGACGAAAATTATGTGAACGGTCATTAGTGGACACATTACTTGGAGTGACGAATCACGCTTCAACCTGTGCAATCCTGCACTGTGTACTTGCGCCACCGGCCGTCTTTCACGGGTTGAACTCTGCTGCGGACACTTTCAAAGAGGTGTCTGAATGTCTGTGGACGAATGGCATCCCATTCTTCCTCGAAAGCGGAAACCTGCTACGATAGTGATGCAGGACGCCAGGCTATGGAGCGAAGTCGACGCTCTGACTCGTCCCAAAGGTGTTTCATGGTTTTCGGTCAGGACTCTGGGCAGGCCAGTCCATTTCAGAAGTGTCACTGTCCACAAACCATTGCCTAACAAGACAACAGCTCATGGTCTGGTGGCTAGTGTTGCTGCCTCTATATCACGGGGTCCCGGGATCGATTGCCGGCCGGGATGCGGATTTTCTCTGCCGGGGAACTGGGTGTTTGTGTTATCCTCATCATTTCATCATCATCATTCGTGACAGTGGCTAGATTGGATTGTGTAAAAGTTTGACTGTGTAAAAATTGGGACTTTGTGTGGGCGCTGACGACCACGCAGTGGAGTGCCCCACAAACCAGTCGTCATCACTGCCTCACAGCGACGGCTTCACGATGGGGAGAGTTGTCATCTGACACTGCCGCTCATCGTCTCCGATGTGACCCTCCGCTCTGCACAGTACACATTGCTGAAAAATGTGTTCATATCGTGCCACACTGAGTGTCGCAGGACTGCACAGGGTGAAGCCTGATTCATCACTCCAAATCATCCACTGCACAGTGGCGCCGCCCTTTACGCTGCCTCACGCGCCGCTTAGCGATGACAGCAGAAATTTGTAGCTGTCGAGTAGCTTCTAGACTGTTGCACCACATTCTTCTCAACTACATGCACCGTCACGGTGGTTGTTGGACTGCTGGTAGCCCGAGCGACGTTGCGCAATGGTTAGCACACTGGACTCGCATTCGGGACGGGGACGATTCAATCCCGCGTCCGGCCATTCTGATTTAGGTTTTCCGTGATTTCCCTAAATCGCTCCAGGAAAATGCCGGGATGGTTCCTTTGACAGGGCACGGCCGACTTCCTTCCAGGTGCGTCCCTACTCCGATGAGACTGAAGACCTCGCAGTCTGGTCTCCTCCCCCAAACAACCCAACCCCAACCCAACTGCTGGCAGTACTTCCAAACTCACGAGTGTTTCCTTCCGCTAACTTGATGCGATTTCTTACAACCGTCCTTCAAAGTGCTCGACAGCTACTGTGCATCAATACACGAAGTCGCCCTGGTCTCGATTTAGCTGTGCCTTTTCATTCACATCCCTATTTCACCATCACACCACCAACAGTCTTCCTGGGAAGCTTTTAGAAAGGGTGAAACGCTCCTGACGGATTTGTTAATCAGATGACAACCAGTGACCAGTCCAGGTTCGAAGTCACTGAGCTCTCATGACCGACCCATTCGTGTTTCTCTGCTGACAACTCAGAACCCTCTGCCGCATTTTATACTGGCGGGTCCGCCTGTAGTGACGTCTCATCGTGAGTTCCGCTTTACGAAGCGCTGTCAGGATACTTCTGATCAGATAGCGTACTAGCTACAGAAATGACAACACACGTTTTGGCAAACTTAATAGAAACATTTTAAACGAAACCATATACAATGTCTATTTTCGGTTAACTAAGGGTACGACTGAACAACAGCAATGAGTGGATATTTTGCGCAATGTATTAGAGAAGACTACTTCATTGGTTTCAGTGCCTAGTGTTTATTGCAGTAATTGCGTGTGGACAATACAAACCATCAGAAACATCTTCTGAGTTGAAATTTCAATGAATTACCAACATCAGCCGTGTACCGGACGTTGATAGAAGTTAACGGAAGAATTGTCTGCTTATTAAGCACGAGACCCCGTATTCGATTCCCTGTCGAGCACACATTTACAACTCTCCCCGTAGATATCAACGTCCCTGAACCGTGGTACTACTCAATTCTTTAGAAAATCAAAATTACAATCTCACCACAGTTATTTAAACAAAATAGGGAGCCCGGGATCACTGGGGATGGACAAGCTTATGATTGTTTTACAATTTTAATTTGACTCGATCAGACTTTATTATAAACTTCAATTCGGACATTTGCCCGCCTACTGATGCACAATACAAATTTTCACTTTAATTCAATTACATAAACACGAAAAAAATCATATTTTGCATCCGCAACCAAAAACATAGATAGTAGGCACGGTGAATAATCAATCATAAACGATCGTTCTTGTTTAAAAAAATGGCTCTGAGAACTATGGGACTTAACATCTACGGTCATCAGTCCCCTAGAACTTAGAACCACTTAAACCTAACTAACCTAAGGACATCACACACATCCATACCCGAGGCAGGATTCCAACCTGCGACCGTAGTGGTCACGCGGTTCCAGACTGAAGCGCCTAGAACCGCACGGCCACACCGGCCGGCCGTTCTTGTTTAACCGTATCTCAAAAGGCTAGTAACACTATACACTTGAAACCCAAAGTTACACAGCCACATAGTACCACAACGTCACTTACAAATGAAAAAAAAAAAAAAAAAGGGAGAGAGAGAGATCTTAAAGCTCAATAAAACTGAACTGCCCACATAAAGGTCGTCAGTGAAAATGCAAAGTTGGCCAACCAAGGTCGCAAAACTGGCGCACAGGAAAAACAAGTTGCACATTCATTAAAGATACACAAATGATCAACGTAAATGTTGAATAAGAATGGCTAGTAATAACCAGTAAAATAACTTTCAGAAACGATAATATTAAAAAAGTGGCCTCACTTAACTTTAGAGAACAGCGTTAAGGCCCACAATAGTATTTGGAAGCAATAACGCTACGGCCGGCGGGCAATATGAGCTTGTGCACAGGCTCACAAGCAGGCGGTATGTATTTATATGTAGTCCGACCGGCCCCACAATGCGCTGTCCTAACAAGAATCCATCACCGCACCGACGCCAGGAAACGAGCAGACTTAAATGGTTCAAATGGCTCTGAGCATTATGCGACTTAACTTCTGAGCTCATCAGTCGCCTAAAACTAATTAAACCTAACTAACTTAAGGACATCACACACATCCATGCCCGAGGCAGGATTCGTAGCGGTCACCCGGCTCCAGACTGTAGCGCCTAGAACCTCACGGCTACTCCGGCCGGCGAGCAGACTCAAGAAATGGCCTGCAGCACAAATAGATTGCAATGAAAACAAGGTCAAATCACAGCCACATTGAAATATATATCATAGCGTGCCCCCAAATTCGTATGGAGCCATACTCTACCATTACCCGTCTCCCAGCAAATTAGCAAGAAACTTAGAGATCACTTGTAGTTGCCTTAAGGCACTTTCAACATTAAATAAGTATACCAAACCCTGCCGTGACAAATGATTAAACCATTAAATCTACGGCTGCCGGGCTCGTACACAACGGCAGCCCGTCCCCAAACGGTCAGTATGTCCTAAAACAAGTTAAAACTTGCATGAAAGCCACTTAAAACACACGCTCCACAAATGATGAGAAACGAAATGAGGGACATCAGCCTCCTTAAAATAGCCACTGTGGAACCAAGTTCAGAACCGTCTTCGGGAGCTACATATGCCACAATAAGTTTCAACAGTCTTCTTAGTAAATCGCAGAATAACTTGGAGCTTGCAAATTACGAGCTGGGAAGCTGTTCAGCCTGAGACGACGAAGCCACCACAATTTTGCACGTCAAGGCGCCCAGTTATCGGCACCGTACAACCGGAGTGACAAAAGACAAGCACGGCGAGGCGCATGCACCACGGCTACGGACGCCGGCTTGTTTTGAACCCAAGATGGCTCTATGAACCGCGACCGCAGACTATTCCGTCACACGTTCACCCGGAGAACCCGCCGGGGACAGCAGTCAAAGACAGCAAGACAGCCGAATATCGATATCAGCGATGCAAGTAGAACACCCTAGCGCCAGCCGCCACGGCTCAGTCCCGTACACAGCTGATGTTAGTAATTCATTGAAATTTCGTTCTTCATGGCTGTCACGCTCCACCACGGTGTCTGATATTTCGGACATGTCCAAAAGAACAGACACAATAAAAATATAATTACGGCGATCACAAGTCAACGATCATTCCTGTGTGGGGACCTTGGCACCGGCATTGAGGTTAATAGGCAGGGAGCAGTTCTTTCGTAGTGTGTAGAGTAAGCTGAGAATCTGGGACCGCTGGGGGGGGGGGGGGAGTGCTTGGATTAAGTTCGCGCAGCCGCAGTAATTCATTTGTCCTCGGTGGCTTAGGGGTTATAGCGCCTGCCTAGTAAGCAGTAGGTCTCGAGTTCGAATCCCGGCCGATCACACACTTTCAACTGGCCGCTGATTTTTATCAACGTCCCGTACGCAACTGATGATTGTAATTCTTTGAAATTTCATTCTTCACTACGGTCACGACACACCATGGTGTCTGTTCTTTCGGAAATGTCCGAAACTATAGACACTATACACAAATTCTTCAAGATTTCCGCTAATCGTTCAACGCTCTCAAAGAATTGTTCGAAGATGTATCAGAAGCGATCAGACGCTATCAAAAATATGCGAGATGAATTAGATTTAGAAACAAGAGGGCGTTTGCCCATCAGATAAATATTTTTTTCTTTACGCTAGAATCCTTATAGCAATTAAAATGGTTTGAGGGTAGAAAACAGTAAAAACTACGAAACCTTACATGTAGTCACTCATAGCTACATTATTGTTACTCTCATTGTTTTCAAAAAGTCTTGTCCTGAACCATTTCTCTGTGCTCAACGCTCCAAAGCTTTAACATTGGTCTTTTTGTGACGTTATATGATAGCGTTGTATGCACCGTCTTAGAAGAAATGATATGGAATGGTGATAGTGTACTCAAATACTCTTTAGTGACGTCTGAAAACCCGCAGGAGCAGTATTAACAATAACCTTGCACACGACTATGCCCTTAAAGGAATACCGAGGTAACGGTCCGGTCCAGCCAGCAGCCTAGACTAATATTACAGCACAGACGTAGCCTTTCCAGCACTTTGCAGCATCGCGTAGGGCACCATCTATACGACAGATTTCAGAACTATCAAAAAGCAACTGAATCGGTTCAGGGTAGGTTCATGAGCAAGTTGCGGTTCGGTTGCCGTCCGCTGTGACGGAGCGGTTCTAGGCGCTGCTAATACGATCGCAGGTTCGAATCCTGCCTCGGTTATGGATTTGAGAGATGTCCTTAGGTTAGTTAGGTTTAAGTAGTTCTAAGTCTAGGGGACTGATGACCTCAGATGTTAAGTCCCATAGTGCTTAGAGCCATTTTTTTCCGGTTCTGTTAAATGTTACAAGTCGATGTTGCCAAGGCCTACGAGAGCAGCTGGAAAACTTTCCACTTGTAAGCCAAAGTCTTAAAGAAGGGACAAGTACAGGGCGAGCGAACGCTCTGGCGGCTTAGTGACATGCAATTCAAATTTTTTCCCAGTATTAAAATTCTCTTCTCCTAACTCCCACAACTCTACCCGCTTCCGCAGCAACACCAGAGAGAACATTTGCCCAGTTCAAACGTAAGACAGCGCGCATACGGAACAGTAAAGATCTATAGTACTGAGTGTCACTGGTCCCTTTTCCTTTGATCGATGCGCTTCAGTTGAACCAGAGTAAGTTATGCATCGATCTGCTAAAGTGCCATTATGGACAAATTTTTGTGAAACGTATACGGCACCAGCTATTTAGGGCGGGAGCTGAATAGTGAAAACTGTGTCCTTGTAAGTGGGGGTGGCCCATAACTCGTCCACCAAAACCAAATGTAGAATACGTCCACACGCTGCAATGTGAAAAGAAGTGATTCTGTTATGCGTCATTTGAACTAGCTATTGTTTCCTCCCTGTGTCCGTGATACCTGGACACAAACTATTGCACACATCTGCCAGCGATAGCTTGTAACGCAGCGAGTTATTACGAGATGACATTCGTTGCAGTGCGGCACGTAGCACGGTGGCTGCGGGACGTCTATGTTTTTTTTTTTTTTTCTTCGCTTTGCTCACAGCACAGCACAGCTGATTGATGCTGCCTGCCGTGAGAACTGCATAACGTTAACGCTTAGTCGATACGAACGTTCATGCCCTCTACGAATCTAAATAATCCATATTAGTTATTATCCGATATTTTTCAAATTTGGTATTTGATGGAATGATGCTGTCAAAATTTCAGATTTTTATTTATTATAGTTCTAGAGATAGAGACGATTACCTAAAACTCCTAAAACCTTAGCTTGTTTTTTAAAATCAAGTTGAAAACAATAACAAATTGATATCTATTACCATTTGAAGCCATTCCAAAGTTATCAGTGCATGAAAAGCAATTAATTAGAGTTTTCTTTTTAAAACTTTAGTCACTGTGCATTACGTAATACAAAAATTGGTCAAAATTATTATTTGAATATTTTGCCGTATGAGTGCGTGAGAATGATTGAGAGAGTGTATGTGGGACACACGTCAAAATTTAATATTTCATTTTACGTAAAACCTTGTATAAACGAACCGTGGAAAAGTTATGTTGCAACCACGATTCATGTGACGTATGTCGGTGTGTGCTGGCTTTTCTACAAAAGCAGCCACAACGGAAGTTACAGGCGGAATACGTTTATTTATCAATTTGAAGAATATTTCGCACTTCGTTTATTTTGAACAAACAAAATAAAAGAATTTGAAGTTTTGCTGACATTAATTACTATCAAATTAGTGATTGGATAAGGCAAGATTTGCCACGAGAATGATCTGGAAGGAACTATCTGATTGGTCGTTTAGATCAACAGCCAATCAGAATTAAGTTGTTCCCGCGTGAATAGAGAACTGGACCACGGGGAGTCGCTTGATAGCCGGTCTACGGATAACACGAAGTCAGATCGCTTCTTATAAATACTCTGTAACATGAGGAAATAGTGAGCTAACTTCTGTTAGAACATATCGTGACTGAAGCGACAGAAGTTTCGAACATTTTAATGAAGGTTGGTGTTTCTAAATTAAGTAGTTCCAGAGATATGAGTGTGTGAACTTTCTGGTCGTAGTAACAACTCCGCGTGGCATGTTTCGTGCTTAGTACGGAATATTTTGGCGAGCACCTCTTACGAAGAAGACCACTGAAATGACCGAATGTTTAACTCGTAAATAGTTGTGGGTCTGTGTCTGGTAGAAAGTGAAATTTAGTCGGGTCGGACTTATTAAAATTATGGCTGCTTTTCGAGTGAATATTTGTTATACAGACAGTGAACTTCGAATGATAACGTATTACCATGTTAAATACGGACTTGATAGCCATTTCATGTGTTTCAGTATGAATAAAAAGCAGAGTTAATATAATGTTAAACGCTTTTATGCGAGTAAACTGAAGATCCCAAACGCCCTATTTTATAATCATGAACTTTCAGGAACTAACTTTCAACTAGAGTTACGCGGCCTCTGTGTAGTAGCTATTAGGTGACGGTTTTATCAACGCTGCATTACACTGCCTAGCACGTATCCGCTACCACAGAGTGAAGGGACATCGAAAAGAATCCTATCGAGGTAGGTGGAGTGAACGATAGCGTTAACAAAAACGCAGACGACCGACCCATCCCCGCCGCAAGTTGTTCTGATGGACGAGCCAAATCAAGTATTACCTTATGATATCACCTAGCTGGGGCAAATTCATATTTTTCTGTGGGTGCAGGAGACTAACGGAGGTATTTTATTTTTAACTTTGTATTTCTCGATTATTATTACTGCAGTTAGGATAGTTGGTAAGCTGCTCTCAAAGCAAAGATTCGTTGGAGCGGGATGTTGCTCTACTGGGGATGATCTTATTTAAGATGCTGAGCCCTTTTCTTCCTCCGACCTTTGAAGTTAGTTACCTAGCCAGGTGCAGGGTGTCGCATATTTTACTGCGGGTTCGGAACCACAGTGCACCTTTACATTTGTCACAATATGAAATCTCTGTCTGACGCGGAAGTGAGGATAAGTGTAAGAACGGATACTGGCACCGACTGGAATTCGACCCCAGTGTCCAAGACACTGACTCACGCAGGTACGGGCCCATAGGTTATTCTAGAAGTACAGTTTGTTAAGCAGTAAACAAACCACAAAGAAGGTCAATCACAGGATGTTTCCTGCGCAGAGAGTGCGCCTATTATCCTACCTCATCGTTCCCATGCCTCGGATTGGTTTCTCCCTCTGATGACCTCGTTGTGGACTGGATGGCATTACACACACACTTATCTCCTTTTCAGTTGACATAGTATGTTTCGCAGACATTACACATCTCAGAAATCAGCTTACAATGCTTGGAAATACAGCCGTAATCCTATCGGAATTCTATCTTGTCGAGTTTCTCACAGCGTTATATGTCACTGCGTCTGCACCCTTTGGGAAGACATATTTATTGCCCGAACTCGCCGAGGAAACCTTAACCTGAATATAATTTCTTGTACATCTTTGATGTCACAGATATGTCTTCCTCTTCTTTGTATCTTTTTCTTCTCTTTTGATCCCTCACTTTAAGGAATGAGTGGGAATGACAAGCGTTCTGAGTGTCGTATCTTCACAAAACGCATTTATAGTACTGGTGTGTTGTCGGTACTATGTTTCAAGTCCGTAGACTTCTTTCAGGTGTCAAATTATGTATAAATTGTTTCAAATATTCAACACAAGATTGTGACAAGGAGTGAGTCTGCGTGGAATTCAAAGCGACATTCGTAAAAGTCTTTGTTCTGCTAAATTTGCACAAGATTGTTGACAGTGCTGAAATTTTGAATCCAAATCACGTAATTCCAACGCATACAACTGTCTACTTTGATTTTAAGCATACTGCTGAAACGTTTTTGTAAGTCCAGGCGTATATCTCCGAATGCAGCATGATCAAAGTGTCTCATATTCATCCATCTCATACAGCTATTAAAAATTTTTATACTGAAACAGAAAAGGGAAAATTGTCAGTGTACTGAAAAGATGAAACGTTATCGTATGCCATGCCGTACTTTATCTAAAGGACCTATTGGCCCTATTGACGATGTCACTATTTCTACAATAAATATCTGTTTCCAAGAATGAAATTGTGTAAGGAAGAGAAATAAGTAACCAGAGATTTTTTCTTCAATTTAATTTTATTCGCCTCTTAAAACTGAAAAAAATTATTAGAAATTGTTTTTGTTGATTACAGCTCCACTAGTTCAAATATTACCGCTGCATTTCTGTACTCGTACTATCGCAAATAAAACGTTGAGACTTGGGGTTACTGGCACTTAAAAATGTTTTCTTGTTGGCACCTAGAACTAGTTCCGAAGTCACTCAATAAGTAAAATAACACATTTGTTTTCTCGGCCAATTTCGGTTGAAAAATTGTGGGATTTGATGTGGGACGTCGCTTCAGCCCCTATAGTTTCATGAACTTCCGACAGGCATTGGCGCTTTGCGTACCGTTCAAGATGGTGTCTGTATCAGAGGTGTGTTCCAAACAGAGAGCTGCCACAAAGTTTCTTTTGGTGAGAAACTAGAGCACCACAGATATTCATAGGCGGTCGAAGACTGTCTATGGAGACCTGGTAGTGAACAAAACCACGGCGAGTCGTTGGAAGAGGCAACTGTCGTCATAGCAACGAAGTCGTGCAAACATGTCCAATCTCCCGTGGGCCGGCCGGCCTGGCGCAGCTGTGGCTCCAACATTGGAACGTGCAGACATTCTGATTCGAGGTGATCGACGGATCGCAATCAAACGCCTTGCTGTACAACTCGACTTCTCTGTTGGTAGTGCTGGCACACTCATCCACCTGTTGGGGTACGCAAAGTTATGTGCCCGGTGTGTTCCTGGTTGCCTAGCAAAAGATCATAAAGAGCAACAAAGGACCATCTGTCGGCAACTGCCTGGGTTTACGAGACTGATTGTTACAAATTTTTGTCTAACATCGTCACAGGCGATGAAATGGGTTCATCAGTTCGAACTGGAAACATAACGGCAATCCGTAGAGTGGCGCCACACAACCTCTTCTCCTCTACAAAGCTGCACCCCCAGCCGGTAAAGTCATGGCGACAGTCTTATTCTGTTTGCTGTCCCCCCCCCCTCCCGCCCCCCCCATCATGACTGTATTGTGCTACTCTCAGGAAATTGAAGAAACGACTTCAGCGTCTCCGTCGCCACGAAAATGCAGACGGACTTCTCTATGACAATACAAGGCACCCGAGAGGAGCTCACAAAACATCTATGGAAGCCCTACGTGGGCGACGAGGAGGGTTTTGATGCACCAAGGCATTGGCAACGACATCGACGAGTAGAAGATACGAAAAGAGATACAGTGTCTTTTGACTCTCCCGCCAAATGTGAGAGTTAGCGCTTGGAACGTGTGACATTCCCATTCTTCATTTGTTTTACGAAGTCAAATAATATACAAACTTGAAAGGCAATGTCGGCTCACATAATTACTTTATATTGATTGTAAATCACCATTATCGGTTTCTTAAGCAGATTACAGTTATTTTCACAATATCTTTCAAATAGGATCTTATGCCTCACACAGAATGCTAAATTGTGACGCCACGGTCCGCAGAAATGCGTTACCATACCGGTAGCACTGGTAAGGCGCATGGGACACTGAGTGAGGTTTCGCTCCGCAGCCAGCGTCCAGGTTTGTCGCGGCATCTCTGGATCCCTCATGTCGAGCGCAGACCACACTGCCAGTCCCCTTCCGCCAGTCATGAGAGCGGGCCTTGTCCGTAATGACGACATCGTAGACATGATGTCTAAACTTGGAGCACATTCCTTCTTTCTCTGGCCTGGTTCAAAAGGTGTTCATCAACTCATTTAAAAGGTGAAATGCACATAAGCTGACATTCCTTCATTAGTACTTACGATGTTACGAACCGCTTTTCGGATTTTTGGACTGTCATCATGTAATAGATTGCCACTGTCAACAAAGACGATAGTAAAGCGTATCATACGTGCTAAAGAAAATATATTACAGCGTCTTGGGTCATGACGGTAGGTGAAAATTGGTACATCGAGAGCTTTTCACAAAGGTAATTACCATCAGCTGCCGGTCTAAACTGCATCCGCTATACACGTACGAACTGAGCCATGCTGGCTTTGCGGCTATCGATATTTGTTCAGAGATGCTAACTTTTCGGCGCTTGTGAGCCGGTCGCGAGTCGCGAGGTGGCAGGGAGCGGATTGACGGGCGAGAGCGAGTGTGTTTTACTTGGGAGGTAGACAGAAGATTCCCCAAGGAGGGGAGGTAACCCGGTCGGTGAAGATGTGTCTTGAAAGGGCATTGTGACAATTGTAACGGCTGTGTCTTGAGATGGTCTCCGTAGCCAAGCAGTTGGTGGCCGTTAACCGATTACATCTTATTCGGAGATTGTAGTGGCGACAGACTTCTCTGATGCTGTTGGACGATCATTTCGCTGACCTGATAAGCTGGCATCATTCTGTTTATGTCTTTCACTGTCCAGACACCTTCTGCCTTCCGTATTGCAAGTGTACCTCACCTTAGACAAACTATTAGCGAGTGCTCAGTTATGAAAATCTGTTAGTAATCCATGTTTGATCGTACTCTACGCAATTTGTTGCACCATTGCGATGGAACTCTTGTTGCCTGGTGTCTAGTAGCGTCGGCATTCTGCGTTACCATCCAAGCCGTGGGTATTATTGTGTATAATGCTTTAAAACCGAGTATTTAGTTTGTTCCAGACGATATGATGGATCTTGAACTATGTGTTATACCAAAGTACGCTAACTACATGAGACACTTGTGCGGAGGTTTGAATGTCGGCATCCACCAAGGGCTCGATTATCGTAAGGATAAATTACCACGTGCTGTTTTTCTGGGAGCATCACGTGTGGAAGTGAGCTCAATCGGTTACTTGAAATATTTCAACCCTCAGCGTGTGTAACTGTTACTTTTAAGCTAAATTTAGCTGACGCAAATTGTTTTAACTCTTGCGATACTGCTGTTACGCCTTTTTACTTAAAGTTGTTTTAAGTGGCTGATTTTGGTTTTATTAACATAGCACTGTTTGAGACATTTGGTTGTAGCGTGTTGTTGCTACGTCAGCACACGCGATTTGTTGGACTACAGTTGTTGACAATTCGTTCTACATCTGTGCCTAGGTGGTGTGTGTGGCTTACATCTTACATCTTCGGGCTTTCGCCTGTTCTTGAGTCTGACGGAATTGGACGCTCCGTTAAGACAGTAAGACCCAGGTGCACCCAATAACAGTCCTCCGAATTAACAGTTTGTGGGGAGGGGGGGGGGGGATGGAGGAGCACCCGGGAAGTGAAGTCGGACGCATCTAAAGTACTCTACAAGACACAACCAGGTGTGGCCCGACTCCGCAGGAGGTTCATGTCCGCACTTGGCAGATGCCGTGAGCTGGGAACTATTTGATTTGTAAGAAAAGTGTCTGATGTAGATTATTGCCTGACGAACTGGGAGTCCGTATGCAAGGTTAATCTTTCTTTTAAATAAATACATTTGGGCAAGGTTTTAAAACTGTAAGTGAACTTACGACAGTCCTTTGGGCGTGCAGCGTTCCCTGTTTTCTATAAAAAGGTATTACCTTTCTCATTTTCAGAGTTGTCATACGTTCGTTAGTAACTAAAGCCAACTGATAGACTTCATGTATAAACATTCTTTGAATGGGAGTTTATTATTATAAATGTTATTTTTTCACCATTTGTTAATACCAAATACAGTTATTAACAGCTCATGTGTAAAGTTACCCTTTTTTAAGGTATTATCCTTCTCATTTGAAAAGTTGTTATACTTGCGTTGGCACTGAATGCCAACTGATGGGCCTCATGTACAAATGTTCTCTTTGTTTAACTTTGTGACAATTATTGTTTCTGTTGATTGACTTTAATAAATATTGTGAACAACAAAAGGTGAATGCTCCCCTGCCCTAAGGTCCAGTCCCTCCGCTTAGACATTTGGGCGTTTTATGATACGACGAGGTAACACCGATTTCACCAACGATGTACCAACTGTAATGCTGTGTGAATACAAATGCTAACAGTGAGTGAGGGAATAAATGCAAAACTGTACGTTTACTCACAGTAAACTGCTGCATCTGCACTGCGTAGTATAAGTCTCATGTGGGTAGCAAATAAGAGTGAGTAACACGTTGGCCATATCCTGGTGTCCACAGTGTGTGCTACCACAAGCTGTAGCCCACACAGCGCCGGCCGATACCACCTTACAGATGCCCTCCGCCTTGACAGCGGTATTCCGTGCACGTTAGGAGCCAGCCTGTGTGGACGAGCGGTTCTAGGCGCTTCAGTCTCGAACCGGGCGACCGCTACGGTCGCAGGTTTGAATCCTGCCACGGGCATGGATGTGTGTGTTGTTTTTAGGTTAGTTAGGTTTAAGTAGTTCTAAGTTCTAGGGGACTGATGACGTCAGATGTTAAGTCCCATAGTGCTCAGAGCCATTTGAACCATTTTTGCACGTTAGGAGAACAAAAATGAATCTATCAAAATGTAAGTGCGTACTTTCGGTACAAACGGACGGATATTTTACAATATTATAACCGTTATGAGCAAAATACATCATGAAAACTAGAGTAATAACGATTGCGTTCTCACGCCTATGCTGGAATTAAGAAATTGCATATATTTTGTACAACAGTTGCTTTTCTTCCTTAATGTTGAGGAAGACATATGCTGTATAGCGCACACTAAAATTAGCAAATAAAAGCAAATGTTTACACTCTAAATCGATCTTTTTGTCTCCAGTTTTGCCCAGGAAAGAAGCATCTCACACGTTTGCTCTGACAAATTCTATTCACTGGTGACGGTGTTATAGAGAAAACATGCAAGGGTGCTAAATTTTGTTAGAGGTGTTTTTATATTTCTTAGCATGCAAGCTAAGGGACTCACATCTAGTGAGTACGTGGCTGGCGACCACGGGGTCCCGAGTTGAGTCCTGGCATTGCTTCCACTTACTTATGCCAGGCTCCTCATTTTTATCTTTCCTATTTGGCCACCCTCGGCCAACTCTTGTTCTTTTCCGACCCTGAAGCTATTAGGTTTCGAGGGCTAGGGGTCTTTCATTTCCAACCTATACTTCTACTGAGCCGAATATTTCTCGGGATAAGGAGATTACCTTCTATCAATTGCCAAAGGCCTTCTAGGAGGGCGGTTGAGCGGCTAGAAGGAAGGGCACTCTCTTGCCCTTGGGGTGGGAAACTGCTCCTAAAGGCGGAGAAGCCACAAGGTGGCCAACGGCATAGAATGGAGAAGGCAACGGGAAACCACTCCATTAAAGACCCGGGCGGGTATCCCAAATATCAACAGCTTATGATGGAAAGCTCTTTGGTTAAATTCTCCGGAGGTAAAATAGTCCCCCATTCGGATCTCCGGGCGGGGACAACTAAAGAGATACCAAAATACAAAAGCATTAATGTAAGAAGGATAGCAACATGGAACGTCAACTCACTTCTTAAATGTGGTAAATTGGAAAAATTGAAAATGGAAATGAAACAAATGGATATTGATGTACTGGGAGTCTCAGAAATGAGATGACCAAACGCTGGCGACTTTTGGTCAGAGGATTACAGAATCATACACACTGGAACAGCACAAGACAATCCCGGGATTGCAGGAATGGGAATTATCCTCAATAAAGAGATGGGGTTAAGAGTAAAAGGATTTGTTCAACATAGTGAGAGGATAATTTATGTCCGATTGGAAACTAAACCAGGAGACACGATCATAATCCAAGTATACATGCCAACTACGAGGCATGAGGTTGATGAAATCGACATGATGTATGACCACATTGAAGAAGTAATTGGCAGAATTAAAGGAGCTGAAAACCTTGTCATCATGGGAGGTATGAATGCCGTTGTTGGGGAAGGTAAAGAAGAGGATGTGGCAGGGAATTTTGGATTAGGATTAAGAAACGAAAGAAAGGAGAAACTTTTAGAATTCTGTCAAAGAAATAAACTTTGCATTACAAATACCTTCTTTAATCATCATCCAAGAAGAAGATATACTTGGAAAATGCCTGGTGACATTAACAGATATCAAATTGACTTCATATTACTGAAGCAAAGATTTAAAAACCAAGTTAAGGGCAGCAGATCATATCCAGGCTGTGATGTGGAAAGTGACCACATACTCATTATGATGATGCCTGAACTAAAATTCAAGAACATTAAAAAAAGAAGTACATGTAAATGGGATTTGACAAACCTGAAAAACGAAAATGCACTGAAGCACTATCAACTAGAAACAGACAAGAAAACAAATTCACAGGGCTGCAATGACGTCCAAAGCAGCTGGGAAAAAATAAAAACTGGTATTTTAGAAGCAGCAGAAGAAGTAATAGGAAGAGAAAGGACAGAGAAAAGGAAGGAATGGATCACTAATGACCTACTAAATATGATGGAAGAAAGAAGGAAATAAAAAAATTCTGTGAAGAAGGAAGACCAAGAGAAAAACAAGAGTCTGAAAAACAGAATCAACAGAGAGGCAAAACAAGCAAGAGAAAAATACCTTGATGATCTCTGTATTTCAGTTGAGGACAACATGAGCAAGGGAAATATCGACAAGGCCTATAAATGTGTGAGACATTGCTTTGGAGACAGAAGAAACAAGTGTAGGGCTGTGATGGATGAAAATGGCAATATGTTGGATGACGATGATGAAGTTGCAAGAAGATGGAAACACTATATAGGAAAACTGTACAGCGGACCAGACCTGTCTGAAAACATCATGGAAGAAGAAACAGAAGTAGATGCACACAACATAGGTGAACCTATATTAAAGGAAGAGTTTGAACTAGCTCTGAAAAAATTGAAAAACAACGAATCGCCTGGTATAGTCAATATCCCAGCCGAACTTCTGAAATCTGGAGGAGCAAAACTGAATCAGGAGTTGTATAATTTTGTTTTCAACATGTACGAGCAGGGTAAAATTCCTACAGACTTTGAGAAAAACATTATGATCCCCATTCCAAAGAAGGCAAATGCTGCAAGATGTGAAAATTATCGGCCGTTCAGCCTAGTTACTCACGCCTCTAAAATATTAACCTCAATTATCCTAAAACGCATAGAACAAAAAGTCGAAGCTACACTCTCCGAAGACCAATTTGGATTCCGGAAAGATAGAGGAACCAGAGAAGCAATATTTGCTCTAAAACTAATAATAGAGAAACGACTAGATAAGAACCTGAAAACATACATAGCTTTAGTAGATGTAGACAAAGCCTTTGATAATGTTAAATGGGATAAGATGTTTGAGGTACTCAAAAAAGTAGGAATAGACCATAAAGATAGAAAAATGATGTGGAACCTGTACAAAAACGAGACAGCAGTTATCTGTGGACGGACAAAAGAAGAAGAGGTGCAGATACGGAAAGGTGTCCGACAAGGTTGCACACTATCGCCTGTTATCTTTAACGTATACATTGAAGAGGCGCTGAAAAAAGTAAGGGAAAATTCACAGACAGGTGTAGTAATTCATGGCCAACGAATAGATATGATAAACTATGCCGATGTTATAGCTGTCCTGGCTGAAAGTGAAGAAGATCTTGTAGTCCTACTGAATAGAATGGATAAAGTTATGGGTGAAGAATATAATATGAGAATTAATAAAGCAAAAACAAAAATAATGGCACGCGACAAAGAAGATCAAGTGAAAGTCCAAGTTCATGTAGGCAATGAACTGCTTGAACAAGTTGATAAATTTACTTATCTGGGCACTAATATTACCAGGGATGGAAGGAGCAAGGCAGAAGTGAGAAGTAGAATAGCTCAAGCAAAGGCTGCTTTTAACAAGAAGAAAAACATATTAACATCTAAGAGCTTCAGCCTTGAAATCAGGAAAAGATTTTTGAAATCATATGTGTGGAGTATGGCATGCTATGGGTGTGAAACATGGACTCTCGGGACAGAGGAAGACCAGAAGCTAAATTCTTTTGAAATGTGGTGCTAAGACGCATGCTCAAAATAAAATGTATCGACAATGTCACAAACGAAGTGGTTCTGGAAAGAGCAGGTGAGAAGAGAAGCTTCATTGTTAAAAGAAGAGTGCAATTTACAGGCCATCTATTAAGACATAAAGGACTCCTGAACACAATCATAGAGGGATTTGTCGAGGGAAAAAGACCAAGAGAAAGACCACGACTGAGGTACATGGATCAAATCGTGAAAGATGTGGGATGTAACACTTATAAAGAAATGAAGAGAAAAGCTGAAAGACGCATAGAATGGAGACAAGCTGCCATTGTAGCTGTTGCAAACCAATCCTTGGATTGACCACTACAGAAGAAGAAGAAGCATTCAAGCAACAGCGCTGTGAAGTCCGAGAGTGAAAATCTATCTCCAGTTTATGTATAAGGAAAGAATGGTGTATATTACAGTGTAAAGTAAACATATACACTACATTTGAACAGACGTTCGATCAGATTCCATGTACTTCTTATTCCAAATAGCCATACCGAGGGGATCCTCAACGATTTCGAGCATGCCATATAACAATACTTAATATGTGCACATAAAAACAGGTACGTTGGTGTCTCGTTCTCATATGTAGGGTAAGTTTAAAAAAACCTTAAACTTATATAGCCATTTACCAGATAAACAAAAAAAATTGTCTCAAAACGTGTGCATACACAGTAGACTAAAATGCATGCGTCAATTCTTAGCCGGCCGCGGCGGCCGTGCGGTTCTAGGCGCTCCAGTCCGGAGCCGCTCTGCTGCTACGGTCGCAGGTTCAAATCCTGCCTCGGGCATGGGTGTGTGTGATGTCCTTAGATTAGTTAGGTTTAAGTAGTTCTAAGTTCTAGGGGACTGATGACCACAGCAGTTGAGTCCCATAGTGCTCAGAGCCATTTGACAATTCTTAGTCGATTGTAGCCACTCATCGTCAAAGAGAAAATATGTTTGTAACACTTGTATACATTGATCGCGTTACTCCATTGAAGGTGTGCGTAAGTCAGATTTTACACACTAGTCAATTTTCTGATGTTATTAAAAATATATGCATCGTACAGTGAAAAAGAGTGTAGTGCGCTTGTCGCGTTAAATCTGCATTACTGGTAGGCGTCGCATCATCTTATTGACGAAATTTGCTGCTATGAAAAGAAACGATAGTGTAATGACTTGTTTGGAAAGAGTTCATTTTTGTAAAATGTGTAGACTGTCGCCTGAAAATATCTGAGCAGAAGAATCCGGTCAAAAGCTTACTACGCACGGACGAGTGCAGAGTTGCGGCTTGCTCCAAAGATAACATCTACGGCGGAGCTGGCAACCTCAAGACTCCAACAGCAGCCGCAAAGTAAAACCAACTATCGTTCAACTGGAGAAATGGCGTGCTATGTTTGTTCTTCGTAAATGGTTCCTGGTTTCGCCCATGAGAAATTCAGTTAGTCGTTGTTGTTTTGTAGCTGGACTATGACCAGTCCGAATTGGGGTAGACTCGACAGTATTTGAGTAAGACGCTACAGCCATCTACGTGAATGGCGTGAGATTTTTGTCGGCTTGTTTGAAAGATATTTTTACCGATCTCTGACGAATTCGATCTGACTTTTTGGGGCGAAAAGAGTCAAGTGATTGATTTCTGCGGGAACTTCGTCTTAGGAAGCAGTTGTGGCTACGGAATGTTGTAGTTTATGATTGGTTCCTCGTGTTTTGTGGTTTTACGCCAAAACAGTTGCTGAACGAAGTGTAGCTTGAAACCGACTCGTTTGAAGGCAATTACAGATTTTCCATTTTGCTGTGGGAAATTAGTGATGTTATCACGTAAAGTCTGTATTTTAATATGAGGGTGAAGAAATCACGCACTAGGGTCCTCTGCAATGGAGTATTAGTGGATTGAACGGTGAAAGCAAGCATTTGTTAAATAGTGATTTTTGCGATATTGCGTTATGATTTCATCGTGAGCCTCGATGTCGTTTAGTTAAAAGAACTGCGTTATCTTTGTAATTAGTAGAACGGACGCCCTGCAATTGTATATGACAAAGCGAAGACCAGTCTAGGAGATTTGCAAGCGCGGTCTCAAATTTAACAGCTTTTCTTATAAAACCCTAAACGATAAAGCAAGAACCATTGTTATTGAGGACACGCTAGTTGTCTCTCCTTTCATGCGAATTCCGTGTTCAAAATAATTTCAATAGTAGTGGGTCCGCGGAAAATCAACGTCTGAACTAGGATTACTTTTGTGTCTATTTTGAAGTTCAATCATTTTGAAAATGGCAGTCACATCCAGGTTTTTTTGTTTAAATTTTTTTAGAGGATTCTCCCGCTTAGAGTAGTTTGTTTGATTGGCCATCACCGTAAAATGAAAGCTGACTTGTATCTGTACAAGAATAAGGTAAAACAGTCTCTGTTTCAAAAACAGAAACGTTGCCCCGAGTCTCATTTGCCCCATATTGAATGTTCAAGGATATTTTAAAAGTAAAGTTTAGTTTTATGGCAAACGTATACTTTGCAAATATCATAATGTGGTAAAAGGAAGTCAATGATTAAATAAAGAAAACTCTGCAACGTTATAAAAAGCGAAGATTTTAATTCCCAAAGAGACAGGAATATTACTTCAGATTTGTTAATTTCCAAAGGCAGAAATTATTTCTTATTTCTTAAGTATAAGAGGAGAGAAATTATCTCCAGGATTTTATTTAAATGAAAGGATGATTAATTCTTGAAAGAATGATAATTTACTTATTACTGAGAAGTTAAGCCTTTTAAAACGAATTAATACGTTGGTACTCAAGTTATGCATCGATATTGTTGTAGCGTGGTTACTACGTATAGAAGTTGTAGGTTAAACAAAGGAGTAAACTGTTCCTCTGAAAGTACGAGATAAAGTAGATATTATTTAAACGTGTAGAAAACCACACAGCAGTTAGTTGGTTCTAAAAAATTTTGTTTTGATTTTGTACTGGAAGCAAAGTTATACAGTAATATCGAACACAACAGTTTTGTGGTTTACACGTAAAAGATTTGAACATTTCTGTTACGCCGTTGCTTAACTAGGTGCGTTCTCGTCTATTAATTTAATTTGTGGCTGTGACTAGTGAGCACAAGTATCTGGTTTTCTATCCAACTCATACTACAGTGCACAGCATTTTCTATCATATCTGAGATCGTCTTTGGTGGTAGGTATTCGTACGAATGTTGTAGCTCTTTTGATAGTCAGATGCGTTATTAATGTCATTACTATCATATTCCGGGAGCTAAAACTAGCATGTCAGACTATAAATAGTATCTGTGGCAATTCTTTATTGCACAACATCTTCGTAGTTGTACGTAGTGTGGGCTGCATCGAGAGAATTTCAACATCCAGGTAAAAGAGTCTACGTTGTGATCTGGACAGACGATATTACCAATACAGAACTTTACGCTTACCTGCAAATTCGATTGACGTACTTCCAAATAGGGCTCACATAGCAGATTCTTGTGTTGTGCTTCTTGAGTACAACTTGTAACGCCGAAAATGAAGATAAAATACCTTCCGCACCACCCAAAATTTTCGCCGTTTAATATCCGTTGATAACTTGTGCTGCACTTTTGATTCTGAAGCTGTAAGCTATATTACAGAAACTATATTTAATAGTTAATCGATGTAATAGTGTATTTATTTCTGAGTGTATACAATTGATCGTGTTTGTTGGACGTTGCTACGCTCGCGTCAGTGTAGACTCGCCTGATTCGTTAACCCGCGACTATTGAGCGCACGGCAGGAATGGACAGGCAGAGGAAGCTGCAGTTCTAACTGCTGGCTGTCCCATAACTATCTGTGGCTCTAGAGTCGAGTTGGGGTTCTCATCGAACAGCGGCATCAGCAACAACGGCAGCTCTGCACTGTCGTCGGCTACATTCTTCGTCGTCCGCACAGCTACAAATTATAAACTTACCTAGGCATTACCCAGCAACAATTCTTTCACAAAGCATGGCTAAGCTGAATAGTAACCTCTGTTGTCATTGTCGTCAGACATTATTAGTAAACAGGGTTCTTTTCCTTTCCATCCAATCACCGAGTGTTGTAAGAATATGAAGATTGATTAACTATTTACTGCCAGTTTTGTGTGTTTGCTAATCACCAGTTTGTCTAAATTTTCTGCCTCAATAACTGCTCATTCTTGTATTGCATGACAGAAGCTACTTGAAGTAAAATTTCACTGACGAAACTAGTAACTGAAGATACAGCACAAGTTAAGAGTGCTCAATTTCATTTATTCTGTGTTTAGCTTAGCGAGTGATTTCTGCTGGCTTGGTATGTATTTTACTGTTGTTATTTTAAAAGTAAAATCAATTGTTCATTTGCTTAAAGTAAATTCAGTTCAATCTTTCAATAATAAATAGTAAATTGCTCCCTTTTTCTAAATTTTGCATTAAATGACACGAAGGTTACTGCGAGTTTCACTTGCCAACGGCCTTGCTGCAGTGGTAACACCGGTTCCCGTCAAATCACCGAAGTTAAGCGCTATCGGGCTGGTCTAGCACTCGGGTGGGTGACCATAGAGGCTGACGAGCGCAGTCGGCAAGCGGGCTGCACTCAGCCCTTGTGTGGAAAAACTGAGGAGCTACTTGATTGAGAAGTAGCGGCTCCGGTCTCGGAAACTGACATACGGCCGGGAGAACGGTGTGCTGACCATTTGCCCCTCCTTACCCGCATCCAGTGACGCCTTCGGGCTGAGAATGACACGACGACCGGTCGGTACGGTTGGACCTTCATGGCCTGTTCGGGAGGAGTTCAGTTTTTTTCAAATTTAACTTAAGCTAGTCATTTATTTAACCAGTAATTTCATTCAACGTTACTTTCAAAATGTAGTATCTCAGAGTAACTGACTGCAAACTGTCTCGTGAACTGTCGTGCTGCGGGAAAGCGTGACAACCGTCTGTTGCCACGCCAGTGATCATTTGCTCAAATTTCTTTGCGATTATCTTTCTCAAGATTCTGGAGATTCATTGCCCTAGTGGGCTGGCGACCGTTTAATTATCCCTTCTTTTTAGCTTATCAGTGTTTTCTTTGTTTTGTCAGTGATTTTTATAGGAAATATTACGTGGTACCCTTTTTCCTCCACTGTTTAGTTCGTGAGCGACTGCAGTATATTCCACCAATTTCAAAATTATCATTAGTATTTAGCTCAAATTTTGAATAGACTTTTCCTTCAGAAGAGTCTGTTGTTCTCCGACTAAACAGCGTTATTTTTCTTCGGTGACGATGGCTTTACTCACTGCAAAATTTCTTTCGGCATATGCGATCACAGCCAGTTGTATATAGCAATCCAGTATGCGGATCAGGAAGGGGGAGGTTACAGACTGAGCGAAACCAGTGTGTTGATTTCTGCTGTGCGACGTTGCTCTGTCCTCACAAGTAACTGGGCCTCTGTATGTCCCTTCGTTTTGTTGATTCTATAAGGGTTGTCGTGTCTGCAGGATGGCGCAACACAATAGGGGATATCACAGGCGCACTTTACTCGGGTAATCATTCGACGAGTGAAGAACTTGATGAAACTCTGTCACGAACGAAAAAAGGGAAGGGCGATCGGGAAGGAGGGAATAAACGCTGGGCTTATAAAACACTGAATATTTTCTACATATTCCCGGTTGGAATAGCGACAAACGAACTCAAAAATGTTATTTGCTTTAGTTTATAATCACAAATTCTTGCTTTGCCTACTGGCTACCGGTCTCGGCAAGAAGTCGTCATGCTGGCTTCCCAGGTAGGTGTGACACAGTCGCAGCTTGGGAACCGAGCGTGGCGTATCCGTGCCAGGCAGTCGCCTGAGGACGGTTCTTTGTACCGAAACCAGTAAGCAGTAGACACATATTTGCGACTATGAACTAAAGTGAATAGCTTTTCTTGTGAAATATGGTGGTATCAAGCTAAAATGAAGAAGCCCCATCTTTTTAATACGCTCTGGAAAAATAGGTACTAAAGAACGCATGATGGAGTGCAATTGTTATCCCTCTTTTTTTAAAAAGAGGAAAGCGGCATAACTGTGATAATTGTATGGGGATGATTTCGATAGACAGCTGCTGTTAAGATATATGCTGCAATGGTTGGCAAGAGACTACAGGCTTTTAGAAGAACACAATAGTTTCATGAAGGAAATGTTGTAGAAAGATGTGGATTAATTATAGACAGTTAATAGTTAACAGAGAAAAGACATGAATTTAATATGGAAATACCTATAGCCTTTATAGACTATGTAAATGCCTTTGGTGTTGTAAACCAGCAAATACTATAGGGCATGCTAGAGAAACGAGGTTATCCTAAACACCCATACAGGTGCTGAAGTATATGACACTAAAATAGTGGCTAAAACAGGTGCAAGAGCTTCAAATATGAAACCTGTGAATCAGGGTGACAGACAAGGGGGTAGTTTGTCACCATCATTTTTTAAAATACAAATTGAAAACATCTCAAGGAAGCATGGAGTCAAGAAGTATATCCTGCTTATGAATATCACGGTATGGTTTAAATGGCTCTAAGCACCATGGGACGTACCATCTGAGGTCATCAGTCCCGGACTGAAGCGCCTGGAACCGCTCGGACACAGCTGCCGGCCATAACGGTATGGAACAGTAAACATATGCCTTGTTGCATACGCTCAGAGTATTGTATTTGACCATGAAAATAATTATAATACGCCATACATAATCTGCACCTGCTGGACAACCAATCCAATATGAAAATCTCAGTTTAAAAAATTGGAAAGCAATGGCGTTTGATGGGACTTAACCAATCAGATCAAAAATTATCAATAATGGAATAACTAATTAAGTTCATACTTTAGTTATTTAGGAAAGCAAGTAAGTTACAAGCGTAATAGAGATATATAGACAAAAGCTATGTGGCACTAGAGCTGGGACTATAAAGAACGGGGTTGGAAAGTATATAAGGTTTTGTAGAGTTATAGCTGTGTCATCTGTGCTGTACGGGTATGAAAACTGGCTCCACTCGGAGACGAATGAAAGCAAAACGCCGGTGGATGAAATGAGACATTTAAGAATAATGAAAGGTTGTACACGCCAAGACGGGGTTAGGAATCAACGAATTAGAGAAGAACTGAATCTTGAAGGGGTAGACAAAAGAGTTGAGACACATAGAAACAGACGGAAGAGCAAAGAGAACGTGAGCAGAATATGAGGAGAAAGACTGACGAAACGACCTTGGAGATGCAGGCTGAGAGGAAGCTCAAGCCCTCGTAGGTCCAAAATGTAATGGACTTAAAGGTAACCTTTGAAGAGAGAGGAGGCAGTTAGTGTAATTCTTAGTGGTGAAGGTGATGACGAACTTGAAGAGGTTCCAGTTATATTTCACATGTACATGCAGTCAGGTTTACACGAGACAAGTTAAAATTATATGAATCACTGTATAGCGAAGCTGGAGAATCGCCAGTTGATATATCCATTTTCCGTCATATTTGGATAACAAAACACTCTAGCCAGTTAACTGCTGCGTATGTTGCGTCTTAGAAGTCTTTCCAGGTATCCATGAATTTTCCTTTTCAGCAGTTGTTGAAAATGCTCACCAGTGATTGTCCCGATGTTTCCTAATCTCATCATCGGTAATTTCCTCTTGTATAGCGTAGCTTTCGTCATGGCGTGGCCAGTTCTGATATAGTCGTTTGAGTTCCACATTTTTTTCGTTGGTTCGCTCCCGCTTGTTGGATGGTCGGATCGGTTTACGTAACTTCTTATGATCATGGAAGTATGTCCATTTACTTCTCAATTCATCTAATGGATTACAGCTTTCTGAGGTGAGTTGGCCACTGTTTACCCAGACTGAATTTCTACGTTATCGTTGGATGCGTGTTAAGTTGTTCCATGTTTCATGAGCTGGTAATCATTTGAATCTTCTGAGTTTCATCTATTCATCCGTTACTACCTGTTGGCGTCGGATCTTTCGTGGGGCAATATTGACGAGTACTGACAGTCAAGACCCTGGTATGGATTTAAGAGCTGCTGTCACGGTCATCATCCCATAGTTTAGGTGCATACCTACTTTTTTGACACGGATACTTTTCACCAAACAAGAGAACAGTATTCGGCAACAGGATAAACATGTGATTGGACTGCAGTTTTAAGGTGTTTGCATTAGATCCTCAGCTAGCACCAGATAAGGTGGCGCATGCTGGGCAATGTTTTGTGTATCCAAAATTATGTACACATTGGAGCCGAATCAAAATATGACAACGATCGTAGGAACAGGAATTATACAAAATAAAATCTTTTTTTGGGCGTTGTCATGAATGAGTTTTCCTGAATAATGGACACCTTTCTGGAACAAAATAGGCGATTTTTAAATATTTGTGAAGTTTACTGTTATTTCTAGTTCTGATTACTTAAAGTGAGCTGTTAATTTATTATTATTTATAATAAATTTCGTTAAGGAGTGAAGGTATTGGGTAGCAGCAATTAGTATCGCCAGTTCCTTGACCCTAGCCCTGCAGGATGTTCTTCAGTTCACACCACAATTAATTCGTACTGCACGTTTTTGAACTCTGAAAACTTTAGAATTCATGAATAATTCCAGAAATAAAGTGGTACGATATGTTGGGATGGAAGTTGGCGAGGTACGCTGGTTCATTATTTTTATATCACACAACATCTGCAGCGTATGTTAAATGTAGATTAATAGATAAATCACAGTGAAAATAGCCTGTAGTCAGAAAAGAGAGATGATTCATAGCGTGTTACGACAAAAAGTTAGAAGCCAACGTAAGATTCCTCGGACGTAACTCGATAAATATTTCACTGAGTACTTCGCTGAAAATATACATATATAAAAAAAAAGGAATCGCCAGCTTGAAAGGGCCCACGAGTGTGGCGGCGGAGATGGAACTGGGATTACACACCGGTCCCTAGAGTCCCCTCCTGCCCCTCCTCCCCCTCTCCTCTTCGCGCCGCGCCGCCATGTTTTATAGATTCCGGCGTGATGGAATGTCGTGGCCACAGCCGGCAAACGCCTGCTGGGAGGTCGGCGAGCCCCGCTGGTGCCATCGCCGGGTAACGAGCTGTGGCCAGCCTGCCGGTGCCGGTGCCAGTGCTGGGGGCGGGGGCGGTGCACACTCAGCAGCGGCCGCCCTCCATCTGCTGGCGAAGCGGACACCTGTCGCCCGGACGCCAGCGAGATGACGAGTCGCCCGGGTCTCCGAGGAAACTCCTGAGACTGCGGCAAAATGGACCGTGCTTAGAACTGTTATAAAATTTTGAGAAAAAGTTTATTACTGTGCTTTTTCGAGTACATAGGGTATCCAGAATATAATATAGTTCTTGTTCAGATACATTTTCATAATTTCAATAATCAGGAAGTAGTTCAGTGAGAGATGCTCTTACTAGTTTTGCCAATATTACCATATCAGGAAATCCAGAGCGATTTCAATCATATGTCAAGTATTCCAGCAGCATCATACAATCAACACCTTCACAACACAGTAGCAACGTAACGCTACCGACACCGTCATTAAATCAGGTTTACGAAACATGGATTTCCAAAATTCCTTCATAAAATATGATGCCGGAAATATTCCAGAATTTGTAAAGACTGCGGCTGTCGACGTCACTAGTTGAAAAGCAGACAGCCCGAGAGCAGCCTAACAACTAAAGTCGTTTCGAAAAGCAAGTTTTTTGGTCCAGATTATGCACCAGTTAGGTTACTCTAGAAGTATATTGTTTGAGTAGCTCTATTCCTAGCAACTGTATACAACTGTTCGCTTCACGGAATGTCTGTAACATATCCAAAGACTGGAAAGCAGCAGATCTCATGCAAATATACAAAAAGGAAACGTAACCAGTTAACTGAATTACATACCTTTATCAATGATATTGGGTTTTACTAGGATTTTATGACACATTGTGATACAACATTATGATACGCCTCGAAGAAACTGACATACTGAAACACAAAATTTCTTCCAAACAGGGTTTCAAGATTTTTTGGAAATGATATTGTCGTTTACAGTCTAGATAAGCCATCAGAAGATCAAAACAAATTGTGATAATTAGACATAAACAATAAGAAATGTTATCTCCTCCATATCAATACTAAAGGAATTCTATTAAAATTCTGTTACACGGAAATCGCACAAAATTGAAGGCTGTTGAATCGACTGAATACCTAGAGTTTACAGTTACCATCAACTTAAATTCAAACCATTCCACAGAATATTATCTGAGGATGGAACACCAAAGACTTTATTTTCGTAGAAAAACATTTAGAAGGTGAAATCGCCTGCTAAAGTGATTCCCCACGCTACGCATTTTCGTCCTCTGCTTTCGAAAACACTCATCTTGTGGGTCCCAACTTCTTTCTTCATCACGGGACTTCCAGAGAACTGTGGGTCAAGTAAATCAAGTAGATGCTATATTTACTGAGTTCTGAAAAAGCGTTCAACACCATACCACACGAACGTTTACTGCGATTACATTGGTGTCAAACGAAAGCTGTGACTAGGTTCAGAATTTCTTGGTAGGGATAACGCAGAAAGTCATCCTCGTAAGTGGAAGTAACTGCAGATGTGCCTCAGAAAAGTCCTTTGAGTCCCTGTTGTTTATGTTATATGTTAATGACCTTTATCTGGAATGAAGTAATGCCTGGATAGAACTGCAGAAATATTCTTCACATTGTGAAAATATTTGAAAGTGGTACAAATAACGTAATTTTATTTAAATGCACAGAGGCGTAGAACTAATCAGTTCACAAAATGAAAACATGTAGTATACTGTGACCACAATAACAATGATACACAGTGAGAAACAGTCAACTCATGCAAATACTTGTATACAACAATTTGAATTGATATGAAACAGAATGATTCGATAGGCCCAGTCATACGTAATGCAGGTGGAAGGCTCCAGTTCATTGACGATTTAGTGGGGAAACTCAGTCAATCTACAATAGAGATTGCTTCCGAATCACTTGTGAACTTTAACTCAGAATATTTGTCAAGTGTATGGGATCCATAACCAATAGGATCAACAGAAGATATTGAACGTATACAATAAGGGCCAAAAAATGGTCTCAGGTTTGTTTGTTTCACGGGAGAGCATCGTGAATATGACGAAAAACCTTAGTTGCCGGACTTGAAGCAAATTATATCGCGAAAGCTTAATAGAAAACTGTAGAGTATCAGCATTAAGCTAAGAACGTAGAGAAATTCTTATTATGTCAGAATTAATAATCCTTGCACAGCAGTGTTGAGTGAGAAAATGACAAGTGGAATATTGTGGACAGAGACAGACAGGCGCATTGCTGTTGGCATAACAGTTACCATATAACTGTTATGGCGACACTAATGCACCGAAATACATATATATACTATAAATGTTGATATGGTAGACGATGAAAGAAGTGTTCGTAATAACGCAAAGGAAAAAATCTTTAGTTTATAACCTATAATTACAAACTAGACGGTATCAGGAAGGTAAATAATAAGATAATTAAGATTATGGATACTGAGACAGATCTTCTTAATCGGGGCTTCGTCTGAATATCATCCAAAAGTAGAGCCCAGACACAATGAAAAACACTTTTATGGGTGTAAAAGCTGCTTGTAACACAGTGAAGCGTGACACATTTCAACAAATGAAAGTGGCAAGAGGAAAAAACTGTTTCCTTCGCAGATCAATGCAAACGTAAGAAAGTCAAAAATAAACAATCACTTAAGTGTCCAAATAATAAATTGGAAACGAACAAGGCTGTGATTAAAGCTGATAAAGAAAATGCTGCTGTAATAATTCACAATAATGATTGTAGCCAAAACACTGGAATCTTTTTGCAGATAATGAGATAGTTGAAGTCAGAAAAACTCCAGTAAATTTCCCACAGAAATAAGGAAAGCTATTGAAATCAATAGAGTTTTTACTGATGAAGAAGAGAAACATAGATTATAAATGATTGATCCATGTACTCCGGTGCTTTGGACACATATGCAATTGCACATGGCTGTGAACCAAGAAGACTGATTGTAAACTAAATTTCATGCCTAACCTACAAAGCTAAGCGACAAAAGATTGAGAACAATGCATACTTACGAAAGAACCTACGATATCAAAAATAACTGAGTTTGTGAGGGACATTAAAAATACGACAATTCCATGCGGAGAGACACTGGATTCCTTACGTATTCTTTTCGTATAGCCTAATATCTCAGTAAGTGGAACATTGCGTATTATAAGAAGATACTTGTTAACAAATGAGATTATTAATCTAGGAGGAAAAGTAGAACCCATGGTGATTCCAGAAATTGTACTAAGTATCAATAACTTTATAACTTTATCAGTAAGTTTCTTACCAAAATAACGGGCTCGTGATGGGAAATAGTTTGATAGAATCTTTGTCAATAATCTCATAAACCAATTGTAAAACAGATTCTTTCAATAAAACTGCATATTTTTCAAAAATCCTATCTATTACAGGAGTACGAAGACGTGATATAATTATCTGAAAGTGATTGGAAAGAAGTCCAGGAGTCAGAAGAAGGAATGAATGCAGTAGCTGAAAAAATTAAACTGAAGTGGAACTCGAAAAAGAGAGAAGCATGAATATTCTGTTACTCGGGTTATCTTAAATTGACTGAAGAATCGAAATTAACAAAGCTAGCGTGCCAACACCTCCTGAGACATCATAAGGGAAAAATTCTGTCACCATAAAATGCATAAATGGACATATTTTACAGCCGGGATTAACAGGATATTAAAACTGCCACCTAGCAGAAACGACGAAGAGGAAGAGCTGAATATATGCAAACAAGGATTGAGGGTGAAAATATATAGAAAACGTGATGTAAGAAACAGGTACACTGCGCCGAAGATAACTCAATTTTTCGATGGAATCCAATTGTCTCTCAGCTCAAGGTATAAGTTTGAAATTAGGTTCAAAGGTGCCTCGAGATTTCCTCTGTAATGGTGGAAAAGCGTGGCGCCCAGCTAGGTCAATCTGGGGCTCGGCGACGTTCCAGAGAGCAACGTGTCGGCAAATGCAAAAACACACAATAGCTCAGAAGGTAAGGCGTAACGCGGCTTAATGAAGTCACACTGGTGCCAAATTTCACCACAATTCTGCACAAAAGTACATTGGACTTTTCAGACCATGGGAAGGTCATCGCATCCCCCCCCCCTCTTACCATAACATCACCCCTTCTTCTGACACCTCTGTAATGGAGACCAACACTGCGACACTCAGTACTGAAATTACGAGGTATTCTTATGCGTGGCCGAGAAAAACATTTCAGAAACTCCGCCGTTCAGAACCGACAAGAAAACCAGTCAGGACGTGGCATAAATGGCATCAATGAAAGTACCCATTCACTTGGGACGTTGATTCCCATTCACTGCGCAGTCGAAAACGACAGTTCACAGTTTGATGAGCATCAGGACGACGTTCTTTACCAAATTCGACACTGCTGACATCCCCTGGACGATTCAACTTTACACTAAGAAAATCGTCCGCCGAAACCCCGTGAATAGTGATGCGACCTCTTACGAGTGTAGCGTGACCGCACGTTATGCTCTGATATACAAAATGGAACCATTGTTGAGCGCCTTTTATTGGCAGGACACTCAGAAAATGTAACAGACCTTCTAAAGAGACACTCTACACTACGCTTGTCCGTCCCCTTTTAGAATGCTGCTGCGTGGTGTGGGATCCTTACCAGATAGGATTATCGCCGAATGGGGAGAGAGTGTCACTGAAATGACACAGTGTTTGGGATGGACATCATTAAAAGAGAGGCGTTTCTCGTTACAGAGGAATATTCCCCCGAAATTCTAATCCCCAACTTTCTCCTCCGCATGCGGAAATATATTGTTGATGCCGACATACATAGGGAGAAACGATCACCATAATAAAATAAGGAAAATGAGAGCTCGCACGGAAGGATACAGCTGTTCTTTCTTTCCGCGTGCTATACGAGATTGGAATAATAGAGAATTGTGAGGGTGGTCCGATGAACTCTCTCCCAGGCACTTAAATGCGATTTGCACAGTATCCATGTAGATGTAGGTGTAGATATCTGTCAGAGTCTTCGCAACAGATTCGTCTGTATGGTGGCTCGTGGCTACTCTAGCGCCTGAGGAATGTAAGGGGTTGCCGTTGACGGCCTTTAGGAGAGGTTACCTGCCTTCAGGCGCTAAAGTAGGCAAGAGGCACCATTCAGCTGAGTCGGTGGCGTAGTCGTTGACAGGTACATTTTTAACGTGGTCTATAAAGGTCCGTGGGTGAAACCAAGGGTGTTACTGAACTGGAGGGCCTTAGAATGCTTCTATGCAGTTTTATTCGTGCACATAGCAATGTTGCACCCCTCTGTGATGACGTCATGGGAGGGCACAGAAGAGGAGGACTAAGAAAACACTAATTCCCTTTGCTGCTTCGGATCACGCATAATGTTCGTTGAATGGTTTTGAATGGCAACTAGAGATTCCACCCTGTTTATCGCTGAAAACACTGCAGTCGCACTACACTCCAAAGTGGCCAGATTGCTACCAATGAGGCTGTATCACCTCAAGCTCTTAGAGAGGATTGAATCGTCTAGGAGATGTCAGCAATGTCGAGCTTTGAAACATCATGGCCGTGCTTCACAGAAGCTCTCCTGCAAACCTTGCACAACTAGCACTCCTGGAAGAAAGGATGTTGCGGAGACATGGCTTAGCCTGAGGTATGTTTCCAGAATGAAATTTTCACTCGGCAGCGGAGTGTGCGCTCATATGAAACTTCCTGGCAGATTAAAACTTTGGCCAGACCGAGACTCGAAGTCGGGACCTTGGCCTTTCGTGGGCCAGTCTTCTAACATATGAGCTACCCAAGCACGACTCGCGACTCGTCCTCAAAGCTCACGGTTTGGAAGGTAGGAAACGAGGTACTGGCGGAATTGAAAGTCTGAGGACGGGTCGTGAGGATTGCTTGGACATCTCAGTCCGCAGAGCACTTGCCCGTGAAAGCACAGGTCCCGAGTTCCAGTCTCGGTCCAGCACAAGGTTTCAATCTTCCAGGAAGTTTCATATCAGCGCACACTCCTCTGCAGAGTGAGAATTTCATTCTAGTGTCCAGCTTTGTCAAGAAAGTCGTGCTGTTGCTCATCGCATTCTGAATTGTCATTTTTTACTGCAAAATCTATGGGGTATCAACGTCCCAAGAGAATGGGTGGTTACATCGACGCACTTTATGCCAGCGGATGAGGAAATTTCTTATCGATTTTGAGTGGCAGTGTGTCTGAAATGTTTTCCCCTGGTCATTCACAAGAAAACTGCGTGATTTCGACTCTGGATGTAGCCGTTTTGAACTCCATCGCAGAGGGTTGACATGTGGGTAAGAGTGGGGTGTGACAACATTATCCACTGACACTGCTGCAAAGGCGTTGAGCAGTATTGTGGTGAAATTTGGTGTCAATGTCAAGTCATTAATCCACAGCACACTTCACATGAAATTCTGAACTGTAACCTTTCCTTCACGTGTCGACAGCTTGCTGTTCGAGGCGCGGTCAAGCCCGAGATTGACGTTGCAGCGCGCCGCGCTTTTACACCTTTACAGAGCCACATTTCAATCTTATGTGTCGCTATGGTAGACAATGACGACGATTTATACGACGCGTTGTTTTCTTTTATTTTTAGTACATAACAGACTGAAGTCAAAATATATGTTATGAAGAAGAAGTAGTCATATAGTGGTGCAGTCTTAGACAGAGTGTATGGCGTCACGCACACTATCCACCAATGGCATCGGGAATGGGTCGCATCCTGCAAGCACCAGCTTAGGAATCAAACTATTACTGAGAGGGGCTACGGGGTGGTTCTGGCTGGATTTTCCCTGAATGCACCATCACCCACAGAGACTTTAGATTGAGTAGTAACAGTTTAATTAGATCATTTATCACACAAAGTTTTGTTTTATTTACTGCGTGATGCAAAAATAATATCCATAAGCAGCTTATACACCTCTTTTACACTTTATGTTCTGAACTGATGTGTAAATACTATAGCTTCATGTTGCATTTTGTATGCTTTGGTTTACTGGTAGACGCACACTTTATCGATGTGCGATCGATGCTTACTGTTTTATACCTCGTCCTCGCATGCGCATTGGACGTTTTCAAAAATTGGTTTTCGGTTTCGTTTAAACTGGCATGATGGCGGTAGAAAACTGAAGCCGTCATATTTTGAAATACAGCACGGTCAGAGCAAATCTGCCTTTCAAGAACTTCAGGCATCTTCAGAAATGTAAGCCTGAGAACATGACACACATCCAGAGCGGATGATGCACGTGAAATATCTTCTGCGTCAGAGCTATTTTTTCCTCCGATCTTATAGTGAAATGTGATGAATGAGGACAATTATGAGTATGACCTTCTCTAGGAAGAACTTAGATTCATTTAGATTATTCTAGTAATAACAAATATTCGAACTGTTGCAACCATTTAGAGAGTTTCCAGATGTGAGAGAAGTCACATACCCTAAGTAAACACGCACACAGACACGGGCGCTTGTTTCACAGCAATCCACTCTGACCTACCAGACATTGCTGACTTTCTTCGTTAACTCGGATGAAACCTCAGAAGATGGTTACCTTACCTCGATGGTGCCATGATACCGCTCTTGGAAGTATACTGCCAGACAGAGGTCTTTGAAGAATTAGTGGCTATAATAAATCAGTTCTTTGGACGATGAATGGTACTCAATGAAAATCAACCAAGTATTACCAACGCTCATAGAAACCCTATCACTGAAGCGTTGCCTAATCCCTTCGATATTCACTGCAGGAGTCAGTAGCTAACAAGACAACAACGACAGCTATCTGGACAACTAAACGTAAATCCCATTACTTCACTGAATTCACAAATAAAAACTGTTTAATAAGTAGCTAACAAGACATCAACGACACGTATCATCACAGGCCGCCCGGTGTAGCCGAGCGGTTCTAAGCGCTTCAGTCTGGAACCGCGCGACCACTCCGGTCGCAGGTTCGAATCCTGCCTCGGGCATGGATTTGTGTGATTGTCTTAGATTAGTTAAGTTTAAGTAGTTCTAAGTTCTAGGGGACTGCTGACCTCAGATGTTGAGTCTCATAGTGCTCAGAGCCATTTAAACCATCCTGAACCAACACTTATCACCACAACTAAATACAAATCTCGTTCCTTCACTGAAATCACAAATAAAAACTGTTTGGTATGTAGTGCCGATACGCCAAAGTAACGTACGAAACGATTGTACCAACATTTTACTGAACCTACTCTTCAGTTATATAACGTTACCTGTCACAGACAGGAATGCACATTCATACTCAGACGGAACACCATTTTTTTATATTAACTTTATTTTTCAGTATGCATATCGGCTATGCGAAAGATTATACTTCTCCAAATGATGAAATCTTAACACCTCAGGGCGAAGTCCTGTCAATAGGAGCAGTAATAGTTCTTACTATGTATATATCTTGCGAAACAACAGACTATTTTCTCTCTCAAGTTGAAACACTAACCATGCATGCTCTCTTAAAACCCGTAATGAAATTTCAGTCTGAGGAGCAGTGATAGTTCTTACTGTGATTATATCTAGCGAAACAACAGATATTTTTATTCCCAAGTACAAATATTAACCATGTATGCTCTCTTGTTATCCATAATGACATTTCAGACTACCGCCGCGTGAGCACTGATTTCAAACTTCCTGGTAGATTAAATCTGTGTGCTGGGGTCGAAACTGGAACCTTTGTCTTCGGGAGACTGAGCTTGGAAGTTTGGAAGGTGGCAGTAAGTATAACTGGAGGGCTGGTCCTGAGGCGTGTTTGCAGAGTATTTCCCCGAAAAGCCAATCGTCACAGGTTCGAGTCACAATCCAGCATGCAGCTCGAATCATCCAGAAAGTTTCTTCTGTTGGGCTGTCTGCAGTACGGCGATTTACTACTGTCATACAAATACCCGTGGAAACGAGCTCAAAAATCGTAGATGAAAGTTTAATTAATACTAAGGTGCTGCATGTCGTCAAAATTCATTAATTACACCAAAATTCCCCCCCATGTTTCAGTCTGACTCTCATCCATACCTTTTATGTGTTATTTTCCCTACTGATTTCAGCAATCAACGTCTGACATCGTTTTTCGATAACTGTCTCTCGGCAGAAGCTACAATCGCATCGTCCAAAAGAGATATGTCATTGGTTAATTGGCCGTAAAGTACGGTAATAAGAGGTAAGCCCCTCTTAAACATCGAAAAGGTACAACACTAAAGCAACAGAGTAGCACATCAGTAACAGCGCCAGAAGCCTGAATAAACAGTGTGTGGCGTCCGTTAAAAGGAGATATTTATGTCGGTGCTGAGCAGTTAACTAAATGCAAACGGTGTTCGACAGACAGCCTAAATGTATTGTGCAACCGTAAAATTGTCAGTATTTTGCAGATGTTCTGGTGAGGCTCGATTAATAAACAACGGGCAGTTACTACCTTTAGATATCAGAATAGAAGATTAAATGATAGATACAATTTCTCATACACGGACTGACAATATCAGACAAGACAAGACAAGAAAACAGCAAGCACAGCTTCGGTAGCGTGACTTCCTTATTTTTTATAAAATTGACCCTAACGTTCAGCTCTGACTCCTCATACACATCTTATCGAGGCAGCAAAAGTTAATAATCCACACAAACATTATTCACAAAGTATTTATTGACTATCACATTAGAAGAATGTTGAGATGGAAGCATTAATATCACATAATTAAAAAGTTCGAAAAAAAATAGGCCTCTGGTTTATTAGAGTAATTACTACAACAAAGGTTTGCATAAACTGATACAAGACGTAGCATCTGCTACACATAATATAGTTATATCTAGATGAAGTCGGGAGTCGGAAGTATTAAGAACAATCAGAAATATTTCCATATGTCTGGTGAATGAAATCGATGATTTACTATAGTTCAATTCTTTTATCTTGGCGGCTCGCGCATGCCCGCCTAGACGCGGGAGATTGCTGCGTTGCCAGTTGCACACGACGCACGCGCCAATAGAAGCAGCGCCATAGTATAGCACAGTGCGCAAGCTTACGTTTAGGGGGGAGCGCGCAGTTCGTGAAGTAAAGCCACCACGGCCGCATTAACCCTTTCGCTGCTACAAAGACGTGCTCCCTGCATTCCGCGCTGTGAGCGATTTTGTCACTGCACTGCTCGCCTGTGCAGACACATTGTGTTCCGACTGCTTTGACATTCTTTATCATTCGATTCCACAAAAACTATTTGGCTCAAAAATTAGATTTTTACCTATCTTCTTGACTGATACCTTCCCCCCATAAATGACTTAATTTTGTTTCGATGTTCAACGCAGTTATTACGCAGCACTAAATATAGTAAACCATTGCACGAAATTTTGAAGAGTTTGCAGAGGTAAAAGTCCATAGAGTATACTTTCCGGATGGTCGATTTTAGTTGCCACAATGTTGAGAATGAAATGTGGACAAGATACCTATATATTTAATTTAATTTAAGTACCACATAAGTGTCGTATGTAATATTGAGAAATATTGCACCTTTCGCGACTGTAACAAAAGTTTTACTTACACTGGGCACGTTTGGCTTTATTTTAAAGCACTTCAGTCAATCAAAAGGAAGTAGACAAAATACATTAAACAAAACTGTGGACTTACAAAAACATTACGACTTGAATATACCGTCTGTCAGTGAAGTGCTCAGAGCTATGTCAAATATAATTTTGTGTGTGGCACATACAAACAACATTTATTTGCTAAAACACTGATGAGCCAACACAAACGTTGAATATTGTGCTACCGCAGCACAAAACTACGAAAGGTGACTTGGCAATGGAGGACACAAAATATATGATGCTTCAACAGAGAGAAACGCGTCTGGTCTAAATAAGTCGCTTATTACAGTTGCAGAAGAGGGATATATTTCAATACCATTGGTAAAACTGCGACTGTGGAACAAAAACAAGAAATAGAACATGAATACCATTGTGTATGTGCCATACCTTTCACCGATGGAAGTGCTTTAAAATAAAGCCAAATGCGCCGTGTGTAAATAAAACTTTTATTACAGTCGCGAAAGACGGAATATTTCTCAATATTACATACGACACCTATGTGGTACTTAAATTAAATGAGATATTGTTATACAGCAAATATTATATGAAATTTAGGTATCTTGTCCACATTTCATTCTCAACATTGTGGCAACTAAAATCGACCATACGGAAAGTATACGCTATGGACTTTTACCTCTGCAAACTCTTCAAAATTTCGTGCAATGGTTTACTACATTTAATGCTGCACATCAAAACAAAATTAAGTCATTTATGGGGGGAAGGTATCAGTCAAGAAGACGTGTAAAAATTAAATTTTTTGGCCAAATAGTTTTTGGAAATCGAATGATGAGTGTGTCAAAGCAGTGGGAACACCAACCATGTGTCTGCACAGGCGAGAAGTGCAGTGATGACAAAACCGCGCACAGCGCGGAATGCGAGGAGCACGTGTCTGCAGCAGTGAAAAAGTTAATGAAGAGGCAAAGCACTAGAAATTTCATTCGAACGAATAAAATTCGTGAAGTGAGCCACTCCAATATTGTTTTTAAATAAAGAAAATACTAAGCACTGCACAAGATTTGAACTCTTAACCTTTCACTTGGCAGCCCAACACCTTAACCGTTCCGCTATCTCACCTCCCAAGACAGTGCAGCACCATAAGGACTCTAACACCTCACGCAACTACTTATAAACACTGTTGGTATGACTATGAATTACTCACGCTTCGTCGAAGTACGATAGGAAATAAACAATTACCGCTGTTGTTTATTGCGAAAAAGCAGTTTGTGAGATTGAAACAAACACCTTTCCTTGCTATCACCTGAATTAGGAGTCTTATTGCTTGTTTGGTTTAATTAATAGAATATGAAGCAATTGGTATAAAGAATGCTTTTTCCAAACTTTCTATAAAAGAAAGTCTGCTATCAAGACATTGCTTTTGTTCTATTACTTTATTTATGACTGAACGTTTCTGAAACTGAAGACACTCGTCCGTGCTCTGCACTGCAGTCGAGATGTGGCAACGTCGTTCTCTGTTCATTGGCTGACTGTGTTTTGTGACGTCAGATGCGCAGAACGAACCTAAACTCGGCCGCCAAGATATATGACGCGCACTTTAACACCCGATCGCCGGCTAAAAATTGGGCGAGTACACAATGCTGAACATTGACCCCACTCTCCTAAGTGGTTCACCAGAGTAAACAATCAGTATCAGTATATGCACGCCAAATCGTAAGAAAAGGAAAGCAGCGAGACCTTACCTGAAACCGGTGAGCCGAGTCCGTAGATAGGCGTAACATGATGTTGTAGTTTTCAGTCCAAAGACTTGTCTGATGCAGTTCTTCGTGCTATCTGCCCTGTGCAAGCCTCTTCATCTACGAGTAACTACTGCAACCTACATCCTTCTGAATCTGCTTATTGTATTCATCTGTTGGCCTCCTTCAGCAAGTTTTATCCTCCATCCCTCCCTCCAGTACTAAATTGGTGATCCCTTGATGCCTCAGAACGTGTTCTACTAATCGACCCATTCTTCTTGTCAAGTTGTGCCACAAATTTCTCTTCTCCCCCGTTCTGTTCACTATCTCTTCATTGCTTATGTCATCTATCCATCTAATCTTCAGCATTCTTATGTGGCACCACATCTCAAAAGCTTGTATTCTCTTCTT
Source organism: Schistocerca serialis cubense (assembly GCF_023864345.2). Lineage (NCBI taxonomy): Eukaryota > Metazoa > Arthropoda > Insecta > Orthoptera > Acrididae > Schistocerca > Schistocerca serialis. Next base: position 92,258,777 of record NC_064639.1, on the reverse strand, counting down.
GTCTAAATTGTTTATTGTCCATATTTCACTTCCATACATGGCTACACTTCATACAAATACTTCCAGGAAAGACTTCTTAACCCTTAAATCCATACTCAATGTTAACCTGTGTCTCTTCTTCAGAAATGCTTTCGTTGCCATAGCCAGTGTACATTTTATATCCTCTCTACTTCGACCATCCTCATTTATTTTGCTACGCAAATTGCAAAACTCATCTACTACTTTAAGTGTCTCATTTCCCAATCTAATTCCCTCAGTCTCACCTCATTTAAATAGACTACATTCCATTATTCTCCTTTTGCTTTTGTTGGTGTTCTCTTGTATCCTCCTTTCAAGACATTGTCCATTCCGTTCAACTGTTTTCCAAGTCCCTTGCTGTCCCTGACAGAATTACGCTGTCATCGCCAAACGTCAGAGTTTTTATTTCTTTTCACTGGATTTTAATTCCGAATTTTTCTTTGGGTCTCTTTACTGCTTGTTCGATGTACAGATTGAATAACATCGGGTATGACCTACAACCTGCCTCACTCCCTTCTCAACCACTGCTTTTCTTTCGTGTCCCTGGACTGTTACAACTGCCTTCTGGTTTCTGTACGAATCGTAAATAGCCTTTCGCTCCTTGTATTTTACCCCTGATAACTTCAGAATTTGAAAGAGAGTATTCCAGTCAATATTATAAAAAGCTTTCTATAAGTCTACAAATTCTAGAATGTACGTATGCCTTTCCTGAGCCTATCTTCTTAGGTGGTTCGTAGGGTCAGTATTACCTCGCGTGTTCCTTCATTTCTACAGAATCCAAACTGATCTTCCCCGAGGTCGGCTTCTTCCATTATTTCCATTCGTCCGTAAAGTATTCGTGTAAGTATTTTGCAGCCGTGACTTATTAAACTGATAGTTCGGTAATTTTCACACCCGTTAGCACCTGCTTTCTGTGAAATTTAAATTATTGTATTCTTTTTGAAATGTGAGGGTATTTCGCCTGTCTTATACATCTTTTCCACCAGATGGAAGAGTTTGGTCATGGCTGGCTCTCCCAGTAACGGAATGTTGTCTACTCCAGATGACTTGTTTCTGCTTAGGTCTTTAAGTTCTCTGTCAAATTCTTTGCACTGTATCATATCTTCCTTCTCATCTTCATCGACGTCCTCTTCCATTTCCATAATATTGCCATCATGTACATCGCCCCTGTATAGACCCTCTATTTATTCCTTCCAACTTTCAGCTTTCCCTTCTTCGCTTAGGACTGGTTTACCATATGAGCTCTTGATGTTCATACAGGTGGTTCTCTATTCTCCAAACTTCATTCTAATTTTCCTGTGGGCGGCATCTATCTTACACCTAGTGATATATGCTTCTACATCCTTACATTTGTCCTCTAGCCATTCCGGCTTAGCCGTTTTACACTTCCTGACGATCTCATTTTTGAAACGTTTCTGTTCCTTTTCACCTGCTTCATTTAACGCGTTTTTGTATTTTCTCCTTTCATCAATTAAATTCAATATCTCTCTTGTTACCCAAGGATTTCTACTAGCCCTCGGCTTTTTAATTGATCCTCTGCTGCCTTCACTATTTCATCTCTCAAAGCTACCCATTCCCCTGTTCTTGTCAATCGTTCCCTAATGTTCTCTCTGAAATTCACTACAACCTCTAGTTCTTTCAGTTTATCCACGACCTATCTGCAGTCTCTTCAGTTTTGACTCACAGTTTATAACCAGTAAACTAGTCCGCCCCCAGTAGCTGAGTGGTGCCGGCACGGTAGCTCAGGGTGTTCGGTCAGAGGGCTGTCTGCTCACTGTAAAAAAAATTGAGTAAAGGAATCAACGATCAACTTGAACGGATGTCTTGTGAAGTCCAACCAGACCAAACGCATCGTACTATATATATATAAAGTGGGCAGCGCTACAGTATGTTACTCCTAAGTGACCAAGTTCGAATCCCGGCTGGACCTGAGATTTTCTCCGCTCAGGGACGGGGTATTGTCCTAATCATCATCATTTCATCCCCATCGACTTGTATGTCGCCGAAATTGAGTATGAACAGAGAATGACAGAAAAAAATTAAAACTGAGAGTATTGGTCTTTCAAGTGTATTACAGTCAAGATTGCATTGAGTAGACATGTGTGAAAAATAAGGAAAAACTAAGAAGCAACGCACACAGTCTAACGGCACACAGCAGAACTATTTGCCTCTATCTAATTATAGTTTTGCGCTAGAGTGTGCTAGTGGCAGTTGGCTTTAGGAAGACGCTAGACTCAGAAGTTAATGTTCGCTAAAGCTCTGCTCATGCAGGAAGCCGCCAAAACAAAAAATCTGTTATCATACGAAGTATATTCAATATTTTTTTTTAATTTTAATAGCATCTTGCGGACCCCTCTGGCATACCTCGCGGACCCCTGGGAGTCCGCGAACCACCTGTTGGGAACCAATGCACTAGGTTGTTCTTAGTAGCTTACCCGCGTTCCTATTTTTTATTCATTATTAAACGTACTGCTGCAGTGCCCCTATTTGATTTTTTATTTATAACCCTGTATTCACCTGACCGTAAGTCCTGTACCTCCTGCCACCGAACTTCACTAATTCTCACTGTATCTAACTTTAACCCATCCATTTCGCTTTTTAAGTTTTCTATGCTAACTGCCCGATTAAGGGATCTGACATTCCGCGATCCGATCTGTAGAACAACAGTTTTCTTTCTCATGATAACAACGTCCTCCTGAGTAGTCCCTGCCCGGAGATCCGAATTGGGGACTATTTTACCTCCGGAATGTTTTATCCAAGTACACAGTAAAACTTCACGGCCGCAGGAAAGTTACGGCTTGCAATGGGACACCCTTTTCTAACATAAACTTTTCTTTATAGAAATAAGTGATACCATGTATACTATCGATTCTTGTATAGGTGAACATTACATCAACTGTTTATCTGAAAGAATTTCATTTGATTTTGAGAGCCATGTATTTTATTTCGGACTAAAATGTGTAAAAACAGAAATTAATTTGTTACACTTTGTATGTACGGTTAAAATTATTCTTTTTTTAGAAATATTTGAAAGTATGAAATATCTGGAATATTTAAAATTCATATTATTAATTGCACAATCTAACGCTAATTATTAAATTCATTTCTGTATTCGTTTATGAAATAATGATATATTTTAGGGAATATTCTTCTTTTGTTAGGAAAGTTTGTAATGTCTTTTGCTTTGTAAGCTCTTTGGAATATTGTGAGTACCACAGAAAGTAGATAGTAGTGGGCATGCCTCTGATGGAGACAGACGTATTTATTCGATCGACACTAACAATGTAATTAGGAATATTAGAAATATACAGGCAAATCTTCATCAGTTATTTAGTCATCAGGAAACTGTAACGCCGGAAAAGCGTGTCCTCGTATTTCCATCTATTGTACTATAATTTTTTTCCTTATTTTGTTACCTGAATATATGACGTTTCTGTGTCTTTGTATATTGTAATTGTTTTACTATTTGTATATATATGCATTTATGTCGATGTATAATTGGTTTGTTGTGTAAAGATTATTTGTATTTTTACGCTGGGTCTGGCCTAGGGAAACTATGCTATCGAACGAATGCATCGATAGGTCGTGTGGAGAACAAAAGTGTTTAGGATCTTTGGTAGTGTTAACTCTGTCGCGTGGAGCGTGGGAAGAGGGGGAGTCTGGCTGGGGTAGTGCAGTGGAGCAGGTGTGTTGTGTGACGCTCCCGCGAGTTGCCGCGCTTTCGGGGTTGGGCAGCATGTAATTGCGCTAAACTTGCTATGATAGTTTCTGACACGGTGTCGCGGACGGGAAGCATTAGCTGGCGCACATCAAGAGCCCGTTTCGCCTGGTGAGCGTGTCGAGAAGAAGGCGCGCCAACATCCAGCTTCTGCAACAGCGACGGCCGACTATGGGTGACTGTCGCCACCTCCTCGATCGACGGCTTCAAACCTTCAATCATCCACCAAGGAAGACTGGAAGCACGTAAAGTTTTAGAACTGTATGGCAAACCTCAGCTTTTCAAACTGTTCAAATCACAAAATTACAGCAACGTAGCATGAACCTTTGTTGCTCATTGTCGCAGTTGCATTACCAAGCAGGGTCCCTTCCTTTTCCGGAATGAACCCGAGTGTCGTTGAAATTCAAACGCCAGCATCATTCGATTTCACTGCTTTAATTTCAAAGTTCAGTTTAAGTATTCATAGCTGGCTACAATATTTAGATTACACAAGCACAAATTGTGAGTGCGAGTTTTGTTACCATATTTTAGCTTACCTGTGACTACAGCTCAGCTTGGTACGTACTAAATTTTACTATTGTTGATTGTTCAGAATCATTTAATTCAAGTTCAGAGTTAAATCTCTTATTTCTAAATTGCGTATATTCAAGTAGCTTCTGAAACGATTGTTGAGGTAGTCCAAGACTAACCGTATTTTACTGAATTTCCATGTGCTTCAGAAAGAAAGCTCACTATTAACTTCAGTCACTAAATTAACTTTCGATTTTCCGGTTTTATTAATTCTTTTGCTAAATTAAGTCAGAGTGTAGCGAAATTTATTACTTCTGACAAACTTTCAGTTTTCACACTACACGTGTCAACCTTCAGTTGCCACGCTTCTAGTGCTAATTATATGTGTAATAACCTTTCTTTTTCAGTTACTATAGTAATTGTCCTTAGGACTGGCGACCGTAATTTCCCCCAAATCTCAAATATCTAATTAGCGCCAATTAATTGTTAACGTGACGACCGCACATTTACTTTCTTTATTAACTTTACCCCTTTTCAAAATTAATTTCAACCAATTTCATTTGCATTTTTCCTTTCATTTAGATGTAACCCTTTCCTCCCTCTGTACCGACAGTAACTTCGGTGACGATTGCTTTTCCCAAATTTCCATTAGGTACACGCGGTTTAATTTTTCACTGTCATTAACGTCGATAAGTGAGGGGGAGGTTACAAAACCACAACGTTAAATCGAAATTTCATCCACAAGAATGTACACCTAGAAGCAAGACTTGGTGCCAATAACAAGAGATAAGGAATTAAGTAAAAAGTTTTTCTTTTGTATATCTTACACTCCACGAAGCTTTCAGAACTTGTGCAGGGACAGAGAATTTTAAGAGTGATGTGTGGGAGGGTAATATTACAGGCTGTAGTTTCCCTCTCCTTTCAGCCACTCTCAGTACCAGCACAGAAATGCTGTTTTCGTTTATATGACAAGGCAAGTTCAATCATCCAGACTCTTGTCCTTGCAACTACTGAACTACTGGAAAGGCTGCTGCCCCTCTTCAACTTGACGCAATCAGTTCAAAAAACACAGCGTACTGTCTCAAAACAATACCGCAGCCTCTCTCAATACCACTATTGCGTACTCTTTCTCTTCAAAGTTGTGGCAACAGAATTATCAGGCCACAACTTGTCGGACACCAAGAACTTCCAAACGGCCTCTTCCAGCTAGCACTGCGTGGTCGCACCAACTCACGATAACGCGCAGTACACCCGCAGAACTGCTCAGCGCTGACTAATTCTTAACAGGGACAGCACTGCATGGCAAGCCCACTTAGGACTGCTCACATCTGAGAACAACTGTCTGACTGCCTCAGTACAACGCTTCCATGCAAATGATCTTTGCAAATGCCACCTTGCGATTGCCCCCTTTCCTTTCTTCACGTACTACGCGCTGATGTGTGAAACCTAAATACACTCCCTGCAGCAGAGGGTCATCGAAAAGGACGAGCGAGTGGTCGGAAAGTATGTTAAAGAACTCTCCCGCAACCGATATGCAAAAATATGTAATCGACAGAGAGGGTGGCTAATGCAACAGACACTTTTCAATTGGACCCAAAGAATGTTCACCAGCTCACCTTTCCTACTAAAAGATAAGCGTGACTCGCCCAGCTGCATATTCCTACGTTACAGTCTCCTGGATCACCTCAGATCGGTGGATCAGGAGACAGATTAGCCAGCACATAGGTAACTACGTGGCTATTCTCTCAAGACGTCTATTCACTCCAGACCAGGTGTTACTGCCCTCAACTAAGCGCTAGATACCAGCCTTAAAAGACTATCTGCTTCATCATTGCTCTCTGAGGCAGAGTACCGCAACATTTTCATACAAAACGGA